>NC_060286.1:20918857-21026876 GCF_021613505.1 Equus quagga
ACTTTCCTTCTCTAATTAATCCTGGCGCCTCCTCCTTGCTCTGCTCCTTCATCCTTGCTGGAGACACCCTCTTTCCTCATCTGATCAACATTTAGTGACCATCTAGGCACTCTGCTGAGGCTCTAAGAATAATACGAATAATTTCATCCTCCAACAGTGCCTGGTCCCTGCTCCGTCAATGTTTGTAGAAGTGCTGGAAGCAGCTTCCGTCTAATGAGGGTCACCTGGGCGCCAGCATTGCCCTGGGCTCGCCTCCTCACACACATGATCTCATTGAATCCTCCCCGCAGCCCAGCAGGTGGGGATCGCTGCCCCTTTGGGCCCGGGATGAGGCTGAGGTTCTGAGAGTAAGGTGCACAAGGTCCCAGAGCCACTGAGTAGGGCGAAGAGCCCGGGGTCTGTCCCAAGGGCGTCTTCAACTCTAGCACAAGCTGCTCCTAAACCTGCCTGAGGGATCCCTGACTGACTCAGGAGAGGGCCCACAAGTAGAAAAATGCTACACAAAAGGCCCTCCATCGCCCCCGTGCTGCCTTCCTCCCTCTGCTCCCAGTGTAAGAGGCACCCACTTCTGTCCCAGGTGAGTCTCTCTGCCTGTGCTTTCTATGGACCCAGCCCTGCTCCGAGTGTCTTATGGGCATTTACACACTTGATCCACCCAATAGCCCTATGAAATAGATACAATTCTCATGCCCATTTTCCTGGGCGGGGCGGGGGGCAGAAACTAACGCACAGAGAGGTGAAGCAAATAAGTGGAGGAGCTGGGACTCAACCCTAGCAGTCTGGCCCCAACATCCATGCTTCTGCCCACTACACTCCTCTAGAGGGAAGCTGCCTGAGTTCAAGTCCTGGCACACCAGCAGCACCACGTGTTAGCTGTGGGACCTTCGGCAAGCTACTTAACCTCTCTGTGCCTGGGGCCTTCATCTGTAAAATGTGGATAACACCGCCACCTACTTCGCAGGGTGGTTGTGTGGACTAGATGGGTTAGCATCCGTAAAGTGCTGGGGACGCTGCCTGGCACATGGTAAGCGCTACATAAATGGCAGCTATTATTAACATGACTTTTCAGTACCCTACGCCGCCTCCCTTGAATGCCTCCTCCTGCTTCCAGGCTGTCACACTCAGTAATTACCACCCCCCTTCTGGTATATTCAACCTCTCTTCCTCGACTAGCTCTTTCCCTATAGACATGCTTATGTCTCTATCAACTTGCACCAGAGAAACTCCTCCCACCTCCCCCCTGGCTGCCAGGTTCTCTCCTCCCCTTCAGAGCCATGACCCTGGGACAAGTGGGCCTTCTGCTGTCCCCACGCTTCACCTGCTGTCCCCTCACCACACTGCGTCCTAGCTCTGTCTCCTCCATTCTGCACAGACTTCTCTGGCCAGGGTCTCCAGGGACCTCCCTGCTGCCAAATTCAACGGACACCTTTCGGGCCTCGTCGGCCTCCATCTCAGCCCAGCCCCCCGACCGTCTGGATGACCCCATCTTGGACACAACTTCCTGTGATTGTTCGGCCATCTCTCCCGCTATTCTCCTCCAGGCTCCTCCTCCCACAGCCCTGGAAGATGAGCGCTCCAGTATTCCATTGTCTTCTCATTCTGCCCACTTTCCCTGGAGGACAGCAGCCAAACCCACACCTCTGACTACCACCCACAAAGACGGCTACACCTCTCAGCTCCTTCCCAGGCCTGTCTGCAGGGCGCAGACCAGCCTGTCTACCCGCTCGCCTGGCATTCCCTCCCCACCCTCGCCGCCCCTGGCTGGTCCCTGGCACCCCTGCGTCCAAAACTGACTGGACCTCTTCCCCTAAAACTGCATCCTGTGCTGCATCCCCTGGGCACCCAGCTGAGGGCTAGCCCCGCCTCCTTCCTTCCTCTGCCTCTCCCTCCTGCATCGGGGCACCAGAGTCTGCCATCTCTCCCCCTCACAGCTCTCAGACCCTCCCCACACCGCAGCCCCTCCTTAATTCGGCTTCATCACCTCTTGCCTGGATCACTGAGTCACCTCCTTTTCCCAACCCTGCTTCTGCTTCCCTGACAGTCTGATCCTCATGCTGCTGCCAGAAAGAGCTTTTCAAATGTCAGATCAGGTGGTCCCTCTGCTCACAACACCCTTCAGTGGCCCTTCGTGATTGATTCCAAGCCTCTCAGTGTAGCTCAGGAGGTCTTGCTTTCTGGTTCTGCCTCGCCTCTCCCCACACAGCAGCCAAACCAAGCTAACCCTTCTCCCTTCTCCAGAACCTTGAGCTCCTGCCTCCTAGCCCCATTTCCTCCCTCTTTCCTTCCTCTGCAGGCCCACCTCCTGAAAGGGGTCTTCCCTAGTGCCCCAGATAGGACAGGGAATCTGTGCTCCTGTGGCCCCAAGGTCATAGCACTTACCCACACCCTCCCCTCCCCGCACTGAGAGTTGTGGAGGTGGGGGACACCTGAGCCAAGCAAGAATAAGGGGAACAACAGCCAACATTCACTGAGAGCCAACAGCCAAACCGGGATGATGCTGACAGTGACGTGCACTATCTGCTTTAACTCTTCTAACAACCTCCTGAAAGGTGTTCCCATTTCACAGGAAGGACAAAGAGGCCCTGAGAGGTCAAGCAACTTGCCCAAAGTTAACAGCAGGGCCAGGATTTGAACCCAGACATCAACCAGTCAATGTCGGCTGGGTGAGTACCAGTTTTCACTGAAGCATGACCTTTCTGTTTTTTTCTTTTTGCTGAGGAAGATTTGCTCTGAGCTAACATCTGTGCCAGTCTTCCTCTATTTTGTATGTGGGTCGCTGCCACAGTGTGGCTTGATGGGTGGTGTAGGTTGGTGCCCAGGATCTGAGCCAGCAAACTCCAGGCCGCCAAAGTGGAGCACGCCAGACTTAACCATTACACCACGGGCCAGCCCCAGAAGCACGGACCTTTGACAAGCCTTGAGGGGAAGCAGAGGGTGACAGGAGGACAGAAGGAGGGGCAACACTGCAGACAGAAGCAATAGCCCTGGCCCTAGGCTTCTCCGGCAACCAGCCTGCGGGAACGAGGCCTCCAGGGGGAGAGGGAGCCCTGGGTAGATGCCACTGGCAGGTGGGACAGGAGATGCAGAGATAAGGAGGCCGCAGGCTCTGACTCAGCGGGTTCCCAGGGAACAGGGCTTGACCCCAACCGTGCAGGATTTCAGAAACAGAGGTGCAGGCTGTCCGAGGCCCTCCTGGTCCCGGGGTGCTGAAACAGCGGCAAGGCTGGCAGACACCTGCTGATCCCTTCTGCCTCCGTTGGGGAGGGGCAGGCTGAGGACAGGTAGGAGTCAGTTACAAGGAAGGGGGGTGTCCCTGGGGCTCATGAGATGCTATAGGTACCATCTCCCTGTACTAGGGCTGGCCCTGCCTCCCCCAGCCCCAGTCGGATTACCCCACTCACGAAGGTGGCATGGAGGCCCTTCTGGGGCGGGATGAGCCTGGAGCCTGAGAAGCCACTTCCTGGCAGATGGCCTGGCCAGGTAGTTTAACCCCGGCTCAGGTGGAGGACCCCACAGCAGCTCCTGTTCTGGGCCCCTCAGCTCTCCCTCTTTCTGTCCTACCCTGGGAAGCTCCCAGCTGCCCTCTTCCCCCCTCCCCCCAAACTACCCTAAGCCCAGAGGGCTCCCTCTCCAGACCACTGGGCCCCCTTGCCCCCACCAGCGGGGGCCTGTTGGTAACTCTCGAGTCCGGATTCGGTGGCCTGGTCCCAGCCAGCCAAAGCATCGCGGGCCTACAGCTCCAGGCAGAGGAGCAGGGAAGGGGGAGCTCGTAGGAGGCGGTCACGTGAGCGTCTGGGCCGAGACCCAGGGGCGCAGAGTTAATTCCTACGTGTTCACGTGGCCCGGCATTCCAGAGCTGCCTCTCCCGGGGTGTTGGCCGGCAGCGTCGCCCGGGCGCCCCCAGCGACCCAAACCTGTTCTCAGAGGCAGCCCGACCTCCTGGAGCTGCGGCTCCTGAGCCACTGCCCGTGGCGGCTCCCAGTTTCAAACGCTCACTCCTCCTTGCAACAAAAACCCAGGCCTCCCGGGAAGGGTTTGCGCTGGAGGAGAGTGCAGTATGGGGGAGGGGGTCGGGGGAGGGGTGAAGGAACTTCAGATGCGAGAAAAGGAGGCCTGTCGGGGCCAGTTACTGACTGCTCTGTACCTTGGTTGCCTTGTCTGTAAAATGGAGTAATAATAATACATACTATGACTATTTTCCTGTCAAAGGAGAATAATAGCAGCAACCGGCCTCAAAGGTTTGCCATAATAAAGGAGAAATAGTATATGACAATGCCTAACCCATTGTCAGGTCGGAAGGTTACAGTGAATAATGTTTCTCCTTTGCTCTTTTAGCCACTCTTTCCTGTCTGTCACCCAGGGAAGCGATTCTGCCAGCTTCACCAAGCTGTCATGGGTGGTGGGCGAGGGAGGGGACTGCGGCTCCAGGGGAGGAAGGCGCTGGATACTGCACAGGAAATTTGGCCTCTGCGGCCATGGTCCCACCTCCCCCGCCATTCCTTCCAGAGAATCTTGCAAGCCACACAGGGGCTTGCTTAGGGAGCCCAATGCACCACAGCGATGCAGGTGCACCGGGCGTGGGCCAAGGACACACACACACATACTCCTTGCCCGTGAGTCTATGAAAAATAATAGCTAATCTCTGGCTGTGAGGATAAAGGACGCCTAAGACCCAGACTGGGGCTCGGACCCAAGTCCAATTCCTTGCCCTTGCCCTTCCTTCTTGTCTTTGGCTTCTCCCAAGATCTACCCCCAGGAGATATATATTAGAAATCTAAGCTTGTCTGTGCATCTAATACGGTTGAAAGAATACAAAAAATAACTACCAACAGTGCCTCCCTCAGCGGAGGGGCAGGAAGACGTGGAACATGGAGACTGACCACCTTTGCCCTGAGTATCTTTTCACGCTGTCAGATTTTTCTTTTTTACCATGTACGTGTAATACCTTTTTAAAAATTAAAATGCCCTACCACTGGGATGGAGAAATGGTGGAGGGCTTTGCTTGCTGTGCTAAGGAATTTGGACTTTATCCTGCAGGCAACAGGGAGCCAAGGGAGGTTTCTACGCCAGGATGTGACCTGCTCAGGTACGTGAAAGAACTTACTCTGCTACAGAGTCATGGCCTGGAGCGGGCGGAGACCACAGACCAGTTGGAAGGTTGGGACACTTCTTTTGAGGCTAGCCTGAGCCAGGGATCTCCCACTTGTGGGCCCGCAATGTGGTACCCACAGAGAGGTGAGCTTTCCTGGGTCAAACCCCAAGACATGCATACAGACTCTTGTACCTGGTAGATGCCCATCTGTGACCCTAAAAGAGACAGGGTGACCAAGCCAGGCCCAAGAGCTAATTGCCACTTCTTTTCCCCTAAAACAAGCAAGACTGCCAGGGGACACACTGGCTTGTAGGGCTGATGTTCCCCACTGGAGCAATATACCTTAGAAATGAGAGCCCCCGTCTGCTTCGTGCCCACCTCTGTGTTCAGTCAAAGCTGAGACAGGGGTGGGCTCATTCTTTAATAAAGTTTGGGGGTAGGAGGTAGCTGAGGGAGACTTCAGAAGAATAGTCTTGTTCCAGAATTCCCGATTGGACATATTGCTTGAACAGCACCCACTGTTTGTCCCTAGATCCCCAAGCTTAGGAAATGCCCTCTCTGAGGGGCTTCCTGTCCGCCCCCCTGTGGACAGCCTTGCTCACTGGCATTGGCCAGGCTCACAGTGAGACTCCGGGAGATGGGGAGAGGGCTGAGGGACGAGGCTTGAGCCCTGCGGGTCAGAAGTCGGAGGCCCTCTGCATGGAGCAACATCTGAGTCCTGGGAAGGGGCCAGGCTGCCCTGGGCTTGAATTGCATACCAAGGATGGCCTTGGGTATTTAACCTCTCTGAGCTCAGCTGGCACATCTGTAAAATGGGCCCTCACACCCTCTGCTAGCCTGGCCTGAAGCTTGGATGGCATAATGTGCATCCGCCTGGCACCTCACACAGCACCTGGCATAACACTTGTCTCCTTCAGTCCCCTCCGTAGCAGTGGGAGAGAGGAAGCTAGGCAGAGATGGGTGACAGGGAGCGAAGACAGATGCCTCAGACTTAAGGGAAGATGGGAGGAGTCCAGGTAGATCTTCCTGTCTCCCCGACCATTTAGCTATGCTCAGATGGTTACTTCTCTGACCGTCCTTAAACCTTCACAAGTTTCCAGTCAGCAAAGGGGGAGGTGGTGTGAGGGTCCACGGCTCAAAGGTTAAGAAAAGACTCCACTAGCTTTCTGAACATCCCCTTCCCCAAAAGGTACAGCTGCAAAAGAGACCAAGGGACAAATGCTGTACCCACTTCTCCAAGAGTTAGTGAAAACCCTGAGTCCCACCCCACCAGGTACTCACTCTCCTTTTGCCCACTGTATCATCACTCTTTCTCATAGAAAGCTCTAATTAAACCAAGTGTCCTTAAAAAAAAATTTTTTTTAATGTCCATTAGAGCTATTCCCTAATAGGGATCTAGCCCGGGCTCTGCCACTGTGTGACCTTAGGCAAGTTACTTCACCTCTCTGTGCCTTGGGGTCCTCGTCTTTATGAGGTGGATGGACCAGACCTAGGTTCCAACCTCAAGTTGGATGGATGGGCTTTAGATGTGCATGAACCCCTTTAAAAATTGGGTAGCTCTGGTTGCATCCCAGAAGGGAACTGGGTGGCAGAGGGGCCAGTTGTAGAAAGGAGACCTTACAGGTATACTGTATTCCCCCTTTGCATCTTCTCAATTTAGACCCAAAGGAATGTATTACCTGTTCAAAAATAAATACATAAAATTTATATTAAAAAGAAAAGAAAAGGTATGCAAATCCATGTTGGGGTGGGGGCACCTGTACTTTCTGGGGAAGGATCCATCATTTTTATCAGATTTTTCTAAGGTGTCTCGGACCTCAGAAAGGTTTAGAAAGCATTTCACTACATGACCTTAAGTTCCAATTTCCTTGATTTGATAAAGTATAAAACAAAAGTGAATTTCAGTGCTCATTACAGTAACAGCCGGGGCTGGATGCACATGAAAACACACCCTCGAACCTTACATTTAATAACATGGGCTGAGCGGGTTCCTGTGTGAATGCAGGACTCGACAGGGTGCATCTCCTGTGGTGTCGCCCTCAGAGATCATGGTCAAAAATTGACCCCCATCAGCCTATTCTCTCAAAGGTATTGAATTAAGTCCTCCTTGCCCTACCCCCGTGCCCACTTGGAAAACATCCAGCTTACAGGAGCTGTACAAATAATGCATGTAAATAAACACAATGTGAATTTTAAAATGTTGGTCACTTTGGCTCTGAGGGGGAAGGGAGTGAGAAGGATGGGAATGGAGGAGATGGGGTCCAGGGTGAACTGGAGATGAAAGCTCATCCAGAGACCTCCGTCTGAATCTCTGAAACCTACAAGAATGCTCACCCGCAGGAGAGGAAAACACTTCCTAGGCGTGCAATGTGGAAAGCTTCAGGGAAGGGGGAATCTAGCTGAGGGATCAAAGCAGGACTGGTTAAGGCGAACAGACCGGCAGCGGAATGGGTCAGAGCAAAGAGGAAGGTCACATGGTTCCAAAAAGAGAGACGGGAGGGCCGCCATTTAACACATGGCCCCTGGCTATGGTAAACTTTAATTAACTGCACCATTATAATTCACTTCCAGACTGAGCTGCACCCCAACCTGCTCTCTCGCTCCCACTCCCTCCCTCCTCTCCCCCAGGTCTCACGAAGGCAGGCTTCCTCAGTGAAACCTAACTGGCCGCCTTTGCTGGATGCCTCATTATTACAGCTCCTGCTTCTCCTGCTAATAATGCACCCAGCAACAAGAGGGGGGAGCAAACTACACTGTTCAGCGCTTAATGACAGGCCCCTTTCCTACCCATGTGCACTAAATCAAGGGTCTTGTAATCCTAAAAGTGCCTGAACTGTAATACCATGGCAATGAAGAGAGGGTAGCAGGCGGGCAAGAGCGGATGTGCAGAGGCAGGTAAGAAGGCTGACTCCCACGTGGAGCCACCTTTCTCAGAGGGTCCATTCCCGGACAGGTAAGCCACGCATCAAAGTTCACACACGCAGTTCAGTGCTGTGGCTGCATCCAGTGCTCCTTCATTCAATGATGATTAAATTACACCCATGACACTCTATCGCTGTATTCTCAGGCTGCTGAGCTTTACCCATTTGAAGAGTGTGCGCATTGGGAGTGGGGGTTGGGAGCACCTTGGAGGATCTTCGAGGCAAAACATGCTTGGTTTTTATTAATGAGCTTATGAGAAAAGCCACCCAGACCTTTAAGTGAAATGTGTGATTGGTAGCCAGGCGAGAATGGGTTTTAGAATTAACTCTTCCTACAGTCTGCTATGCATTATCACCCCCAAGTTAATTACCCCGAGCATGAAAATAGGTTTCATGACTCATAAGCACCAATACAACACTTGGCAGCAGATGAAAATGCAAGGACACATTTGCAGGAAGCTGACACGCATATCTATTTATATGTGGGGAGACTCTTAAAGAGGTGACACAGGCACCTCCTGCACCAGGATTAAGAGGCTGCAGCAGATCCATCAATTGCCATTTATCCACACCCCCAAACACACATACACACGCACGCACACACACAGTCATGGTTTCCACTATTCCAATGATGGTGGCGGCAAAGCAGCAACAGAAGCTAAAAGGGTGTTATTAACAGCAAGTCCCAACACCAACCCAACCTCTACACCGGTGTTCTGGGCTAACTTGTGATTTGTTTTTTCCCAAACGTGCCCACGCTCATACCCACCTCCTCACCCTCCTGATCCTTCTTTGATGGGAGCCAGGTCGGGGGGTGCCAGGTCTCTTTGCTCATTCGCTTATTCCTCCAGCCTCGGTGTGGACAGTCCTGGCCCAGCCTGCCCCCAACCAGGAATGGGGTGTGGCCAGGAATGAACTTCAGATAGGACCTGGGGGTTTGTTTTGCTTCCTCCCTCCTGTTTCTACTCTCCTTCCATTTCCCTCCCAGAAAGTACAAGGTTCCAGCCAGGTCTGCCTGCCACCGCCTAGCTCCAGGAGGGCTCTATTCTGGTCTCAGCCAAGGGGGCTTAGAGCTCTAAAGGACATTCCAATGCCCTGTCCCCTTCCCCACCCTTCTGTACCTCACAAATGCCGCCAAAAAGTTGATTAGATGAATAACTGCATTTCTTAACCAGATGGCATGAGTTCTATCTGGGGTCACAAGTGACCTCAAGAACTGGGTTTGGGTGTTCTCTCTCCCCCATTCCCTGCAAACGTCTTCTGACCGGCTAAGTGTCCTGCCTTTAAAAATGCTTACGAAAAAGGGAGGAAAGAAAGAAAACGTGTAATGAATGAGGTGTAACTGCTTTTGCAATTCATCAGCTGCAAGCTCCTGGGAACTCTCCTGGCCGAGAACATGCATTTGTTTCTCCGTTGCCCACACCCCTCCTGCCTCCACCGACGGCTCCCAGCTCTGTGGCATTTTTGCTTTAAATGTACAATAACAGTGATTTCTGCCACATCTAAGAGGCAAACACCCTAGCTTTTTTTTCCCCCCTCTACTTGCACAAGTCACAGCTGCATTGGGTATCAGTGTATACTCATGGCCACAAGGCAAGACACCAGAAAGCTTTCCTGACAATACCATTTGCAGCTGGGTTATGCATGGTGGGGGGGGGGGGGGTGGATAAAGATGCTGAAGAGTAAACAGAAAGCGCTTAGTCAGCAACTGTCCCCGCCCCAAGAGGTGAATATAAATAGCTGGTACTGAGGGGGAGGGGCGGTCTGTCAGCACGGGCCTTCTACGGATGCCATCTGAGGGCTTTCAAAGGCAACCAGCATTTGCGTTCTAGGTTAGAAGTGGGGGGAGGGAGGGGGGTGTCCCATGTTGGAGTTGTCAGGCCTTATTAGCCCTAGAAAAACAAACTTGCCGACTCAGGGCAGAATTAATATCAATTGAATTTATTACAAGTTACTAAGCTCCAAGGCACATTACAGTGTTCTGTTAACTACAGAAATGTATAAAGGACAAACAGAGCAGATTCTCCATGTCTAGCATTTCGCTCTACTGTTCAAAAGCATCCGTGCATCGATAAAGCAAAAACAAAACAACACGTGAAGATTCAACACATTCAGGTCAGTAGAAACAAACCAAAACATCTTCCCTCACAAACTTGCAACAGAAAACACCCCACCCCCCCAACACCTCCCCTTACCATTTTGCAAACAAAACAGAAAAACAAAACAAAACAGAACAGAACAAAATAAAGTGAAGACTTCAACACTTGGGGCTGTTTAGAAAGAAGCTGTCACCATTTCATAGCATCATTTTTTTTTTTTAGGCAGCAACACTGGCCTTGGCCAAAAACAAAAAAGTCATTTTCTTTTGTGTGTGTCCTTTTCCTTTCAGAGAGTGCATAACATTTACAAAAATACACACCAGCAGCAGTCGTTGCTAAGGGCTATTAATTCTGTACCTAGGCAAACACTCTGCCACCAAAGAGATGCTAACGAATATGATGCAAATGACCCAACCAATATTATACTGCTTAACACAAACCAGCTTATCCTTCAAATGAAGAAGTTACATACCTTTGTTTCAAAATATAGAAACATACGACGAAAATAATGTCTATACATAAGACTAACTTTTTGCAGTTTGTAATATTCACAATTCTACATCTTGGGGGCAGGGAAGGGAAGGCCGATGTGGGTGGGGGAGGGGCCCTCTGGATGGAGAAGAGCTGGTCTGGGGCAAAGGAGGCGACTGTCTCCTGGTTTCAAGGGTCTCTCTCCTTTTTCACTTTAACATCCCCAGCTAAGATCGTCGCGATTTCGCCCTGCATGAAGGCCCAAGGTACATTTGACCCCACGAGGGGGCATTTCTCTCCGCTGGGGCAATACACCTCGCCGGTGGCCCCCTGGGCCTTGATGCTCTCTCTAGAGCAAGGGAAGCAGAATTTGTGGCTGGGGACGGATGGGCACTGAACGAAATGCGTGTCCTCCAAACGTTCGTGGCAAATGGTACAGCAGAGGGGCCCGCTGTTAGCCATGGGGGAATCCGGAATGTTTTGGGGGTGCACTTGGTCCATACCCGGGTGGGTGCTAGGCGGCGGGGGCGCCACCTGTAAATTCAGGTCCCCGTTCCGTGATGCCAAACGGCGCTGCCCGGGCACGGAGGCCGGCGACACTGGGCTGCTGCTGTTGCGCCGCGCGGACGCAGTGGTGGAGTGCACGGAACTGCCGTCCTTGGGAGAGTGCGCTGTGCCCAGAGTGTCTGCCACCGACATGAGGGCGGCCATGGGGGACGGACCATTCTGAGGGGCTGACTCGGGCGGGGTGGTCCGGTTGGAATGGGGTCCCAGGGGTGGAGGCGGCGGCGGGGGCGGACCGCCGGCCGCATGACCCGGCGCCGCAAAGCCCCCTGCTGACATGGTGAGCTTCAGTGCCTCGCTCTGGTTCGCCATCCACTGCTGCCTCTGCTGCTCCTCGCCCAGCTTCAGCGCGCCCTCGGCCGAGTCTGGGGGCTCGGGAGACGCCTTCCTCTTGCGCAGGCTGGCGGCGGCGCCCCGGCCCGAGGGGGCGGCGGGCGGCAGGGCCCCGGTCCCCGGGGGTGCGCTGGGGGCGCGGCTTAGACTCACCAGCGCCGTGGGCAGCATAGGGCAGCTGGCGTCCAGGTAGGGCTGGGGCAGCATATCGGCGCCGGGCACGCCCTCCTTGAAGAAGCGCACGGCCTCGGGCAGCAGGTCTCCAAGTAGGCGCCAGTCCCCGGAGCCGTGCTTCTTCTCGTACTCCAGATACTTGAAGCCCGAGGAGAGACCCCGGCCGAAGTCCTTCATACAGTCCTGGTACATCTGCTTGGCCACCCCAGATGCACTAGAGTACACGTTCCCCGAGCCCGTGGGGTACTCAATGAACAGCTTCAATTCGTAGTCCATGCCGGGCTTGGAGACTGCGTCGAAGGCGAAGACGCGGCCCAGCAACGAGTGGTCCTTCTTGAAACGCACCTCGTAGGGCGTGCAGCCAGCTAGCGTGAGCAGCGTGTCGCGGACCATCTTGGGCTTGTTGGCCCACTCCTCGGCGCGGTTGCGCAGGCTCTCGCTCAGCTCGGCCAGGGCCTCGGCGTTCCGCTGTTTCTCCTTCAGCTCGCGCTCCTGGTCGGTGCTGGACACTGAGCCGGGCCTTTTGCCACTAGCACCCACGCCCACCTCGGCCACCGACGACGAGGTCGAAGACGACGCCGAGGACGACGCGGCCGATACGCCCGGAGCGCCCCCGAGACAAGCGGGACCTCCGGGGGCCCCTGGGGGTGCCGGCGTCGGGGGCCCACGGCTGCCCAGGCCGTGGGGCGGCGGTGGGGGCAGCACGGCGGCGCTGGCCGGGCCGTTAAGCAGCGTCTGCGGCAGCAGGTTGGGGGGTACGGTGAGCTGGGGGCCTCCGCCACCCCCCGGGTTGGGCAGCCCTGTCACGAGCCCACCGTGCGTCCCGCGCCGAGACGCCACCGACGCCGCAGCTGAAGACGAGTTGGGGCTCTGGCGGTTCAGCTCCGGGGGTCCCTCCTCCGGTGTCGGCTTGGGGAAGCCGTTGGGGCCCCCCAAGCCGTTGGGCAGCCGCGCGGCGTGGCTGCTGCTTCCCAGGCTCACCGGCGGTGGCGGGTACTCGAAGCGGCTGCGCTGCTCCACGGCGGCGGCGGCGGCAGCGGCGGCTGCGCTCAGGCCATAGCGCTCCAGACCGGACGGGGCCGCCAGCACCGCGGGCTTGCTGGAACCATCGACGTGGTTGAGCTGTTGTTGCTGCTGCTGCTGTTGCTGCTGCTGCTGTTGCTGCTGCTGTGCGGCCGCCGCTGCCGCCGCTGCTGCCGCCGCCGCCTCCTTAGCCGACAGGGCCACCGTCTTGACCCCGACGGGTGGCGGCGGCCCGGGGGAGCGGCCGTCCTGGAAGCAGCCGTGTGCCCGCTTGAGCTGGCGCGCGGTCTCGATCACGAACTCGATGCGATCGGCACCCTCGTAGTTGACGCAACCGCGGCATACGGGTTCCGAGAAGTCCCAGATCATGGCCCAGGGCATGCGGGGCAGGTCGCACAGGTAGCAAGACTGTCTCCGGGACGAGGACACCTGCGCCGCCGACATGATGCCGGCCCTGGGGAAGGTAGGCCCCCGCCCGGGCTGTCTCCGCGGCGCCTTCTCCTCCGGGAGGACTGGCCGGCTGGGGAGGGAGTTCGGCTGCGGGGGAGGGAGGGGGGGCGAGAAAGTTCTGCCCCAGGGGCTGGAGGGAGCGCGAGTCTCCACCGCCGGCGCAGCGCCTCTCCGCGGGGGCTCCACCGCCCGGGCGGCAGTCGAGTTCAGCCCGCTCGTCGCCCCCACCTCCTACTGCGGTTGTCTCGTCGAGAGGGGAGCTCAGGCGCCTTCTTCCTGGTGCCGCGGACCCGAGCTGGAAGCTCTGGGCCCGGGGGGAGGGGGCGAGGGTGCCCGGTGCTGGCCGCCGTTGGCTCGTGGCCCCCTCCCCGGAGCGGCTGGTGCGTGGAAGCTCGAGGGGGGTTGTCTCTTCCTCTCCCCCGGGGGCCCCCCTACGAGGGGCGTCCTCTCCCCGCCAGGCTCCCTGGGCCGAGGGCTAGAGGGTTCAGTGCCACCCGGTGCCCGGGTCCAATCTTGCTCAAGCCGTTGCTTCCGTGGAGGGCCGGGAGAGGGAGGGGGTGGTAGCCGAGAGAGGAGCTTCTCCCCTCCGCAGCGTCGGCCGTTCCGCTGGCGGCGGCTGGGTTTGCACGGCCGGAGGGAGCCGCCGCGGCCACCGCTTCCAGGACGCACGAGAGCAGAGGAGAGGAACGCACGCACGCAGGCTCCCGCCGCCCCCCGGCCTGGCCGGCGCCCGGGCCGCCGCGGCTGGCGGCGCTCACGTTGGCTGCAGGGCGCTCGCGCGGCGCCTCGGCCCGGGTCGCATCCCTTCCCGCTCGCACTCGCCCGGAATGTGGGGTTGTGATTGTTACTCTACGTTCCGGAGGCGCGTCTCGGCGCTCCCGCTCGCGCTGCGGCTCGCGCTGTCCCCGGCTTGGCCGCGCGGGATGCCGCCCGGGCGGAGCGCTGACGTCACCGCCATGCTCTGCACCAGTTCTCCCCCCTCCCCTTTACACTTCCTCTGTCTGTGGAGCCCACTTGTTGCTCGGGAAAGGCGCATGCGCGGCAGGACGCCCAGATTCCTCCCAGTCGGCCCCTCCTCCGCGCCTCCGCCCTCCCCTCCCCCCTCGCCGTGTGTGTACGACAGCTGAGGCCCGGCGAGCTAACGCTGGAAGTCCAGGGCTGGGGCTGGAAATTAAACAGACGATGACCTTTCCTCTCCCCGCCCGGCTTTCCCAAGTAAAAACGCATTTAAAAACCACAAGCGTCGTTTCCGATCCCGCTCCCCACCCCACCCGGGCAGTGAATTTAAATGTCCTGTTTCAAGAATTTCGTTGTGGATTTCTTATAGTGTATTACCCGTTTCATCTGCAATCAAACCTTTTCCCCCCGCGGTGTGGATGTTACATTCATTGCTACCACTGACGCCGAAGCACCTGCAAAATTAGCTGTTTTCCAATCTTTCGGAAACTGCCTTTTCGATTTGTTTTTGTGCCCTGGTCTAGGAACCTGAGCTTCCACGACGCAGCTAAATCCATTCAGGGTGAGCCACCCCCCGCCCCCCAGCCGCACTTTAAAAATTTTGGCTGAATGTCTAAAGAAGCTACGAGCACCCGGAGGCCTTTAAGGAAAACAGTCTTCTCGCTGCACACAGCTGCACTTGGGGGCGGGGAGGGGGTAGTGCTGGAGAGGCCAAACAGGTGAGTGATTTTTCCGGGTTTGATAAAACAAGGTGGGGGCGGCATTTAGTAAGATTGATGTCTCCTTGCCAAGCACAGCCGCAGTTTTCAAAGTTCTTTCTCACGTGCTGGGATTTCATTCCATAGTGCCCCGGAGCAAAGTCATGATTTCTTTAACCTTACGAGATCACTGCTCATCATTATTGCATATTGCAGAAGAGAGATGTTGGTCATAGCTCTAGTTGGGGCATTTCAAGGGATTCTTTTAAGTATTGGCTCTTGCTTTTTTTCCCATGAAAATTGAGATAATCCTGGGCAAGGCGAGAGGAGGGGCAATATGCCTAAAGGGATTCAGGTTCTGGAGTCTGGCAAACCTGGTTGGAATGTCCTTTTCATCACTTACTGGCTTTGTGACCTTGAGCTAGTTCCTTATCCTCGCATCACCTCTATTTTCCATCTGTAAAATGGGATCATAGCTCCCAACTTATTACCACTGTTTGAGATTTCATTTTGTTTCTTCTCATAGTAGGAGGTGACTTGCTGTGGGCCAGACACCTCAAAGTGGATTCCTTGCATCATTATTAAACTAGCCATATTATCTACAAAGTAGATTCTGTTATTAACTCTGTTTTACAGACTAGAAAAGAGTAAAGAAGTTAAAACTTGCCCAAGGTCACGTGGCCATTAGAGATGGAGCTGTGAGCTGAATTCAGTAAATCTGATCTGAGAGGTGGCTTTGACAAGCTTAGGTTCTCAGAAGTGGTTTGGGGTGTTCCCAGTTTCCATCAGCCCCCCATTCTTTGTGACATACAATCTCATGTAAAGTGCTATGCAAATGCACCTTCATAACCAACTCCCATCCTCCCCTTCCAAACAGATTGTGCCACTGAGTTCTTGTGTACACAGAAGTTGTGGATCTGCCACGGCCACAGACTGGAACATCAATACACCATACAGTATGGAGAGCACAGTGTCGGGCTCACAGGAAGCCCTCAGTAAGTACTGGTTATTATTAGCATTGACTTTGGCGTTGGTACTATTGCTAGTTACCCTGTGAAAGTACTTTGTAAATGGCATAAAATATAACGATCATTATTCTTATCACTACTTGTACTACTAATTGTAATAAAGTTCAGTTGAAGCAACCAGAAGTAGTTATTTTTATTTTGACACTTGACCTTCAGAGCTTGTTCCCCCATCCAGCACTCCCCACCCCCACACTCATTCTAGGGCCCTAGGTGCAAAGGAAGGGGAGTTTTTAAGGATAGGGAGAAAGGGGAAAGGAAGAGCCCTAGGGAGCCCTCTTTCATCTCAAAGCAGCCAGATTTCTGTTTTTGCAAAACAGTGAGCTCCCTGTGTCCTCCCCAACAATAATAAACCTTTCCTGGCGGGCTGGCTCCCGGCAGTGATTCCTCTGTAGAGAGCTGCTCCCGGAGCATTGCCTCACCCTTCCAGACTTCAGCCCTCCCCACACCACAGCTACCCTGGAGTGAGTCAAAACATAGGGTTGGGAAGTGGAGCGACATCCCCACCAACCCAGGGCTCGGGGCTCGTTAGCTTGGGCTTGGCTGGTGAACCCGTTTCTTTATATGACTATTTATTCAGCCCGTCCCTTTATTAAACCAAAAATACTGAGGAATAGCAACTTAGCCCCAACCCTCTAGCCAGGCTGCTAGAGAAAGCAAGTTGGGTTCGTTGTCAGAGTGTTATGTTTGGTATGCGCACACATATGTCCCCATCTTCTTGTCTGTCTCTGTCTTCGCTGTTACTAAAGGAGATATATATATACACATACATGCCTGGTGTCTTCAGACACACTGAGTTAGAAATAAACATGCATTTAAACAAACTTCCATTACAGTCTCATAATCCTTTAAAAAGCATAGCTCTCTTGATACCCTTCCCCCCTCAAAGAATCGCCATCATTTATGGTGATAAATTTTGTCTTAACTGCTTCTCTGAGATGGCCCTGTTTGGGGATGTGTCAGGGATTGTGAGAGGCAAGAACACCAATGTTTTGGAGATGGATTTTCCCCTGAAGGAGAATCCCATGTTACAATACTGTGTCCACAGTGGAAAGGAACGGGGGCAGGAGGGCGGGGGGTGGGGAGGAGGCTCACCCTAAAACCAGGTGGTGAGAGGCAAGGAGCGGGCGGTGGGGTCTGGGAGAGTAGCAGAGCCAGGCTCAACCAGGAGTAAGGGGAGACGCCTGCGGTCTGCCCAAAGTTCCTTCCGACGGTGGCTGTCTTCCCCCCAGCTTGCCATCTGAGCTGCCATCCTCAGAGAACCCCGCTCTAAACTGGAGCAAAAGGTCAGCTCTCCAATTGGCTTTTCCTGGAGGCCACAGCCCAACATGAGCGGTGAGCAGCTCGCAGCGGGCCCATGCACTTCGAAGCTCCCTGCAGTCTCCCTTCTGTCTTCCCCCGCCCCCACTCCCGGCTGGTTTATGGCAGAGATGGGTAGGGCGGGGGACTCTTCGGCCTGGCATCCCTACAGCCAGCTGGCTCAGCCTTCAAGGAGGCCCCGGCTGAACCTCGCGTCACCCCGCTGAAGCGCGCGGCCAAGCGCTCCGGCAAGAGAAAGGCCTTTTTTGGTAACACTCAGCCCCGCGGTAAGCAAGACCCGGTTTTTCGGCCCGCTAGAGCCGCCTCAGAGAAGATGAAAACAAACGTCTGGGTTGGGTCGTCCTCTGGCCTCTCCAAGGGCCCCCATCCCCGCGCCAGGAACCCCCCGGGGCTGTGGGGGTAGGGGAATCGAGTCAGCGCGGTGATTTACGCATTACTCTTGGGCCGGTTCCGAGGCGGAAGTGCTTGCCTTTTCCTAAAGGATTAATTCTGGTATTTTTTTAAAAAAAGTATTAATTTAGGCCAGGGCGTAGGGTTACGCAAGAGCCACTCGAGCGTGAAATCCCAGGAACAACGTGATTCGCTAAGAACCCCCGGGGAGGGGAGCCTGCGCCGCCCGCTAGGACCTGCCCAGCCTGGGGCGCGCGGGCAGCCGGGCGCTCCGTGCAAAATTGGGTGGGAGGAAAAGGAGGACCTAGTGGTTGGTGCTGGCACAGCGGCCGCAGCAGAGATCAGATCTCTGACTGCTTTCTTCCTGAAGGGGCGGGGAGCAGGGAAGGGAAGAAAGGCGGGGGGAGTCGCGTCTGGTTCCTGCCTCCTCCCCGCTTCCTCTCCTTACCAGCGTGCCAGGGCACCGGGGAGCCTAGCGCTGTCCTCAGCAAAAGCTGGAGTGTTTTTTTAGGTCCCAAAAGAAAGGAACCCTGGAATGAGCCTCCCGGGGGCCAGGCCTAGAGAAAAAAAGAAGCGCCAGACAAGGGTGCTATTCACTGACCCGGTCGGGTTCAAACAAACACCCACACCCCAATAAGGGGGGCAGCGGGGAAGGAGGGCTTGGAGGGCGAGAGAGGGTGGAGAGCCTGGCGGGGGGGCCATCAAGGCCACAGGTGCGCATACCCCCGGACCCTCCCAGCCTACCCCGCGTGCGCCTGGGTCTCAGCAGGGAGCGAGAGCGCCAGCGGGTTCCCACCGGCCCGCACCAGAACTGGGGATTTCCACAGCGGGGCTTCGGAGACCCGTCGCCGCCGGCGCTTTCCTGCCGGGGCCGCCGGAAGGCGGGGCCTCAGAGCGGGAAGCCCTCCCTGCGGCCTCGCGGTCCCCCGGTCAAGTCTGGTACAAACTGGCAGCCATCACTACTGTCCCCGGTTGGGGTGGATGGGCCAGGATCTCCAAATATTTTGACTTGCCTGAGCTGGACGGTTCAAGCCGAAACGCAGGCGAGAGGGGGGAGGGGAGGGCGCCTCGTATTGAATACCTATTTACATTATGTTGTTCAACTTGGACTTGGCTGGCCCTCAATAGCTGTGTGACCTTGAGCAAATCACTTGAACTTGGTTTGTTAGTCTGTAAAATGGGAATAACTGTACTGCCTCCCTTGCCTGTCTCATTGGTCTGTGTGGAAGATACCGTATTATAACGTACTAAATAAAATGTAAGACTATGAAAAATAGAACGACCAACATTTGTCTAGGGCTCCGAAGTGCATTCCCAGACATTATCTCACCAAGCCCCACACGATCCCTGTGAGGTAGGTGTTACTTTCATCACCCTCCCGTATAGGTGAGGAAAGCCAGTCCAGAGCTGGTCCAGAATCACTGGAAACCAGGTTCTCTGGCTCTAAACCCAGCATTCCTTCTTCAACGCCATGGGTTGCTAGCCTTTTCCTGGGCGGTGGGGTGGGGTGGGGTAGGGTGGTCCCAGATGCCTCTAATAAACTGCAAGAAAGTAAAATGCCTCTCCCCACAGGATTTTGCATATTAAGAATGTCACTACTGTCCCAATAGATGCAAGATGAGGCATAAATTAGTACCAGTTATTTTGGAGGTAAAATCAATCACCATTCAGCTTGGAGCAAAGCTATGTAGCCATGGTCCCCTGAGACCTTTCTCTCTTATCCTAGGTTTTCCTAGGCAGAGGTGGTGGGGGGAAACCTGAAGCTCTAGCACACACTGAAGATTTTAGGAACTTACTGAGTCACGCTTACTAAGGATAGCTGCATTTCAATGTCCATACCCAAGGAGGACCCCAGGTTGAAAGACAAGGGAAAGGAGGAAAGTGGAGAGGGTACCCAACATCTACCATCCTCTCCCTGGGCGGGAGGCCACTTGATGACTACAGCAGGCTGCTGCCCTCAAAGGCCTTCCAGCCTAGGGGAGGCCTAAATCCCTGACAACCAGACCTGGCCTAGCATCACTGGAGCTAGCAAGTGAGTGAACAAGGTGGCCCCCCAACCCTGACCCATCTAGAGGGCCGCCATGCTTTAACCTGAACTTCCTTCTCTGGCCAGACCCAGAGGATCTAAGTCTGATATGTCCCTAGTGGGTGTGAAACTATTCTCATCTCTTACATTTTGTTTCAAAGCTGGAACTTGGCTGCCAGATGGCCTGGTGGGTTTCCATTCCCCGGCTCCTTAACTTGTGCCCTTCCATTTGCTATTCATTCAGTTATTCCACTATTTATTTAGAGAGCACTTTCTGTCTTAGTCCTGGGGATCTAATGATAAACCAAGCCAGATGGGCTCCAGCCCAGAATCTAGAAGCTTCCATTTCCTCCTAGGTGTCCTACTTTCCTGATTCAATCGCCCTAAAGTCATTAGAGACGGTGCTTGTATAACACTCCCACCAGCCACCTGACTGACTTAGAGCATTCTATTTATTCTCTCTGGGCCTCAGTTTCCTCACCTGTCAAGTGTTGATATTAAAACCTGTTCTACTTCAGGGGCTCACTGTGAAATTCTGTATGTTAATGTCCAGGGCTGTAGAAAGGCAAGCCATTGTCACAAATCTCTTTTCGCAGCGCTAAGCTCTTCTAGGTGAAATAGCTGGAAAGTGAGGCCTGTCCACACTCCTCATCCCACCCTTAGGGGGTTTCTCCTTGGGTGGCCAGCCTAGCATCTCTGATCTGGGCTGATGGACAAACAGGCAGTAACTGCCCACGGATCTAGGAGCTAGAGCGAGACAATAGCAAGGTGAGGCTATCTTCTCATCTGTCCTAGCCCGCCCAGGATTTCCCACCCCCAGTTCCTGGTGATGCAAAAGCTTGCAGCAGTTGGATTTATTAGGGCTTTTAGTTTTGTGTTTTGGTCAATTTGGAAAGAAAAGAGGCAATGACCTCTTCTTTAAAAAACAAAATTAGGCAGGAAGTGTGCTGGGCCTGAGTGGCAGGGACTTAGGGTGTAATTACAGGGTTTTGTTCTGCATTTTCATGTAATTAAATCCAAAGGCAAGCGAGCTAGGCCGAGGCTTCTTGGATGCAGGGTAGACAAGAGGAGTGTGTGTGCGTGTGTTGGGGTGGGGAGGAGAGGCAGGAGGTGAGAAACGGGTTTGCTTTTCAGGCTGAGAAAAAGCGGGTTTCTCGCCTTTATTAGTATCTTTACATTCCTTTTCCAAAAGGTAGCCGATTATTCATCTTTTACTCGATGCCACTGCACTCTCCTTGGTGACATTTCCCAGCCCCCCGCAGCCTTCTCGGCATGGAGCTTTCTCCAGCCGTGCTCTCCCCTCCCCACTTTTTCATATTGCCGCTTTCTGCCTGGTTGCCCACACAATAAACCCACTGCAAAGGCCACATCCAGCTCTCTTGCCTACAGTTTGGATACCAGCGGCCTCCGACGCCGCGAAATAGTCCCTCCTTTTGTCTTGAACCTCTTCTGGCTCTCTCTCTTCAGCTTTAGGATACTTCCTACCACCACTGCCCCACCCACCCTTCGACGCGGCTGCCTCGGTTTCCCGGACCAGCAGTGTGTGCACACGACCCCGTGGTCTGCAACTACCAGAGCGTTCCAAACGAGTCCGAAGCCTCGGCTCCTCTCCCCGCACCTCCCCCTCCTGGAGCCCTCGGTGGCCCGCCGACGTTTCCTGGACGTTGTGAACTCGCAGTAAGAATGGATCCACTGTCTGCGCACATTCTTAAGGGCAGGAAACCTGACCCACCCCAAAACCACGCGCTCCCAAGGAAGGGCACTTGCATTTTCCGGGAGGGCAGGCCTCTGCCAGGTTAGCGGGGCTGGCCTCGGGCGCCCCCTCCTCTCCCCCTCCTCCCCCTATCCCCCTCCACACCCACAGATTACCCCCCACCCCTTACATCCCCTTCACCTACTCAAGAACAGATTGTTTATTAGAACGGGCAGCCAAGAAACCTACTCCTGTTTCTGGCCTCTGCCAGAGATTAATCACACTTGGGAAAGCAGAAAACTTGACTGTGTTGGGGCGGGGCGGAGGGGGGGGGGAGTTAAAAGGGAAGACCAATAATTTTGACATTTGACACAAGCTGATCAAGTTGGTGCTACCTTTCCCCTCCTTTCTTTTCGTAAGTCAGCGTGGAGGACTGAGCTATATTTCACTGCCACTCCCTCTCCCCCTAGCCCCCCATTGCCCCCTCCTTCACTGTCTTCATGTTTGATGCTTTCACAGTACTGACTGCCTTTTAATTCTGATTAACATTCTCAGCTGGTCTGTGTGTGTGTGTTAGGGGCTGGAAAGACACATTCACAAACCTGCCTCCCTGACAAATCCCCCCCTTTCATCCTTCTTTTTGAAATGACATCAAGATGGACTTGGGGGGGGGGCTGTGGAGAGGAGGCATGGAAAAAAGAGAGGGAGGGGGAAGCAATTTATGTGCTTTTCTAAGGCAGCTAGTAAAATTCCTAAGGGAGAACAAATGCCAAAATTGACTGTCTTGGTGTATTTTAGACCCGATCGTCAGGGTGAATCATGTCACGGCTTTGCACCGTACCTGCAGCCTGGCAGCCAGGGACGCGGCACACAGAAGATCCCTCTGGCTGGGAGGTGCCCTCCTAAAAGAGGCCAGAGATAGGTGTATCCTCTCGCCAGATTCCTCTCCATCAGGATTTTTTCCTCTAATTTATTGCAAGATGGATTTTTTAAAAAACTGGGGCTGATAAAGAAAAACCAAGGATAGAAAACGCCCCATAAAACATGGTCCCCAAAGGGAAGGTGCAAAACCCATTTGATCCAAGATATAGATATCTCCACCCTGGCTTTTTTTCCCCTTTGCTTTACAACTCTGCAGACATCAGGTTAGCAAAAGGTAATAAATAGTCCTTGCACAGCAGGGTCTGGACTAGTGAAAACAGTTTACTGAAATTAATGGGCCTCACTTGAACCAAAACCTCCACTTTGGAATTAATGCCAGACATAGTTTTCCTGAACTCTATCCAACCGCCTAAGCGGCAGACAATTTTCGTTTTATTTGTGCTGGAAAATAAAGCCCAAGCCCTTGATCTCAGTGTAGATTATAATTTTTTTAAAAAAAAATTCAGCACAGTGAACACTATGCCAATTTCCACTTTCTGCTAGCAGAAGCCCTTGTGCTCTGGGCTGTGTGTGTCGGTCAGAAGTTACCGGGCAAACTTTCCATTGAAAACCATCTCTGAACTCCCTCCCCATCCGTGGCCTCAGAGTTTTCACCATGACACCCGAGAGATTCAAGGAAAGCTCCAGAAACAGGCTCGATTCGCACTAACAACCCTCTTCCCCAGGGCTCTTGGAAAGGCTGGATCTGAACAACGCTGTCTGCGTGACCTCCGTTCCCCACCCCAAATAAAGCCCCAAAGCACCAAAGAAACCACCCCCCACTCGCCCCCGGGACTCAGGGTGTTTACAGTTCTGAAGCTGCTTTTATTTTTATTAATGTATTTTTAAGGCCGAAAGGCGCGCGCGGGTGCGCGCGCACGCACACACACACACACACACTCCGGTTCACACCCGGTGGTTATGGCAGGTAGAGCGGAGACCAGGCTGTCAGTGTCTGATCCCGACCTTCCCCCCCACCCCCCATTATTAATAAAAACCCGGTCGTGGGCAGCCGGCGTTCTGGTTTTCATTGTACAGTCTGCACTGGTGACACAGGACATGTGGAAAATTTTGAGAGCACTGCGGTGAATGGCATGCAGGGGGAGCGTGAGCAGGGTGAGGAGGAGGGGCGGGGAGGGGAGCGAGTTACTTTTTAGCTTCCGCTAAGTACTTGGCAGCTCGCCAGGCCCAGAGGATTCTGGGAAGCGAAAGCCTCCCCAGTATAAACTGCCAGCTTTAAGCAGCCCTGACAGTTCTGCTCCTTCCAAACTTGGCAGCCGTTCAAAGTGCTCTTTCATTTGAAATGCTGGAAGCCTGCCATGTGCAATGCAGATTTGCTGTGCCTGTGCGCAGAAGGAACTGATAAATGCCGTGGCAGTTGCCATGGGGACAGGAGGCTATCAGAATGGCCTTGTGATCCGCAGCCTCTCAGCGCGGCAGGCTCTCGCTCTCCCTCCCGCCCCTCCTCCCTCTCGTCAGTGAGATGGTGAAATAAATGTTCTGGAAAAAGGTTAACCCTCCCTGCTCTGGTTCCGCAGCACAGAGGAGGTTAACCTCCTAGCACTTCGCGGGCCCTAGCGCCAGCCAGGGCCACAGGCCTGAGCATCGTCCTTGGGCGGGTCACCATACCCCACCCCCGCAACAATCACAGTCCCCCCCCACCCCAGCCCTGCTTCCTGCTCCCTGGGGGCTTCCACAAAGCTATGTTTTAATAGAGCTTTTCAGCAAGCCCAAGTGTAAGCCTTTGAGTCATCAAAACCCGGATGTAAACACAGCAGCCCTACATTCTGCACAGTTTGCATGAATTTTATCTTTTTAATAATATTTAGCTGGCAACTTAAAACTGCAAGGATGCCAGATATTTTAGCCAGCCACTTACGTCATGCAGCCTCCATCTTAGGGAGAGTGGTTGCCTGCCCTTTCTTGTTCTCTCTCTCCCTACCCTGAGCCTGCAGGAAATCTGGGTCTTTCTAAAGGCGTCTTCTTGCAGCAGAGGCAACCGAGTCCCTCAGAACCGTGGGCTTTCGAGTGAGCATGACATCACCCTGAGTAACAACCACAGAGGGGATGTTCCTGTGGGAGACAAGACACTGGGTGATCCGAGGTGAAACAGGTCTGTCATTTACCCAGAGTGAATGTGCACCAGTCTGGATGGCCGGCCCCCCGTTTTGCACAAGCTGCCATTTGAAACACAGTCTGATTCAATGTACAGAAACAAAACAGCACATTCAGATTTGGTACGTGTTCAGGTCTATAATGCCAACTCTCCGGGTGGCCTGGTTAATGGGGAAGAAATGAAATACTCCATTCCAGCCAAGGCCTATGGAGGCCAAAGAGGTTTAGCGATTTATTTACATTGAGCAGCATTCCTTCTCAACCCAACTTGCTATTTCCTGGAGGTTTCCTGAACCTAAACCTTCGTTAACATCCCAGGAAGAGAACATATTTTTCCTGTGGCTTTCAATATTTTCTGCTAAATATATTTCGGCGCACTGTTTATCTAGGGTTTCAGCTTTCAGACCTTTATGTACTTTTGACACCTTGAGGCTGTTCCACTGAAAAATGGGGTATGTTTATTAAAGAGGACTTTCTGTGCTGGGCCCTAAGGTAGTGGGAATGTCTGTTTGGGTCTGTCTGTATGAGGAGGGCTTCAAGGGGAGGCCCAAGTCCAAGGCATGTTTGATTTGTGGAGCCCTTTTGACAATGCAGGCCCAACATAGCTCAGACGAACCCTTTAATACAGCAGAATGTTGAACCAAATGAGTATTTCTTCCTAAGTGCACGGCTGACATGGAGGCCCAGACAGGAGAGACTGAAAATGCCCCAGCTTCCTGGGACTTCGCTGTGATTGCTTTTAATGCGCCTCTCCCTGGGTGTCTGCTTATGATTGTCACGGCAATTCTGGCCAGGGTGACGCGCTCTGTCTCACTGGAATTTCCTGACTTCAAGTAGCCCCTTCCAAATAAATAAATTAATCAATAAAAGCCATCTGCTTCACCTGGCCGGCAGGCACAGCACTGGAAGGGGTGGCGCTGAACGCGATTTTTTAGGAGCGGTTGGCCCTTGAGACGTTTCGAGGTGAGTTTTGGCTTGGAATTAAACAGGAGTTGGAGGCAGAAATTAGGTGATTTAGAAAGCCTCTCTTTCTTCCCCCACCCTCTACCCCGGCCCCCATCTTCCCCAGACAGTCCAGGCAGCTGGGTTTTTGGCTCTTGCAGCTGCTAAGCTTTGGCAAGCTAAAAGCATATTTCGTGGTGGTGATTCCTTTCCCAGGTTGACCGACATGTTTCTGTACTGAGCACAAGGGATGTTTCCTGACTATGTGCATGAATCAGAGGCTGTATTTTTTATCCGGGGCTCCTGGTGACAGTTTTAAGCTGGAAGAACAAAGCAGATCACGATGAGCCCCTATCATCAGGGTCCAGAGATAAAGAATCTATCTGAAGATACAGATATATATCTATATATATCATATAGCTGGGATGGATGTTTTACATTTTAACCATGCCAAGAGCGGCCATTCCCCCAGAAGGCAATGCCCACGTTCACATCTCAGACACTACCCTTTCTTTCTCTCTTTCTTGATGTCATTGTGCTGTTTATTTGTTAGCTTCAGAAGTTCTTCCTGGCGCCGGCCCTGTGGCCGAGTGGTTAAGTTCGCGCGCTCCACTTCATGGCCCAGGCTTTCACCGGTTTTGATCCTGGGCGCAGACATGGCACCGCTCATCAGGCCACGCTGTGGCGGCGTCCCACATAGCACAACTAGAAGGACCTGCAACTAGAATACACAACTATGTACCGGGGGCAGGGTGGGGGGGGCGGGGTGGGGAGAAGAATTGAAATAAAAGATTGGCAACAGATGTTAGCTCAGGTGCCCAGCTTTAAAAAAAAAAAAGTTCCTTTTTCAGCCAAATGGGAAGATTTGCAAAAGCCATTTTGGGGCCTTTGAATGCCGTCCCAGATGGAGACAAGCCCCAAGATTCCAAACAGCCTAGACCCTGCCCACATTCTGCTCTGTTACACCAGGACGACAACAGAGGGGCGTCGCTGGTGCGGCCCCTCTGCACCAGGACCTGAGGAGCCGGCTTCCCAGAAGCCCGTGGATTAGGAAGGTCTGCTGGGGCTGCTTCAGGAGCTGGCGGGTAACAACTCCCTTTTGTTTTGCTGTCTAGCATGTGACCAGAATGCTGCCAGCTAATTTTAACCCCACTGAAGAACTGCTGGAAAAAAACAAAACGCAACAAAAAAAAAACCTATCTTGCATCTGGAGAGAGAACTGCTGTGGGCTGGATAAAAGCTTTTTCAGCCTGCATTCCTTCCTGTTTCAGTTTCCAAACTTGTATTATCGGTAACCTGAAAAATGATGTTTCACCAAATTCCTGGATATTGCACAAGAGGACAATGAGTCTATTTCGGGTGCTATGAGTGTGTCTGGCACAGACCCTGGGAGCCATTGTTTTCAGGAGGGAGAATGCTTTGGGGTTTCCTGGTGCTTTCCTTCTAGGGTCTCAAAGCCCCCAAAGGTACCAGGGGCTTGCGGGGGGGGGGGGCTCTCTATGACAATCATGTAGGCTGCACTCTGAAAGGACCTGGATGAGAAGCGGGTGGTGAGGCCCATGTCGGGGAGGGGGTGGTGAAGTGGCCCTGAAGACGTTAAAAGGTGGATGGTGGGGAGTGTTTGAAGTGGGACAGCAGGAGCAGGAAGAAGTGGGGTGAGGGACACTTTCACAATAACTGGGTGGCCCCCTGGGACACAGGCCACCAGTTCTCCTACTGAATTTCCAAATCTGCTTTCAGCATCAGGAATTAATGGAGGACGTCATGGAGTCCCTCACCTTGGATACTGGCTTCTCAAAGCATTCCTGTGGCGGTTAATTGTTGCTTCTGGCTGGGTGGCTGGTGATGCTGGTGACAAGGTGCAGAATCTCAAGAGCCAGGAAATTTAGAGGCTTGGATCAGATAGTGTGTAGCTAGGCAGCTGCTGCCAGCTGTGCTAAAACCAGGTAGTGAGGTGGGCTGTCATTAACCTGAGGGTCTACAAGGCAGTCCCAGCAGATCAGCTCATGGCGAAGAGACTGAGGGGAAAGGCCCCAGTTCATGCTGTAGCCCTCCCGGCAACCAGGAGGGCTTGGTGGCAGTTGTTCTGACAGCTGCTGAGGGCTTCAGCTGCTGAAAAAGCCATTTGCTCAGGCCTACCCTGTCTGGCCAACTTCTACGTATTTAAAGGCTCCTCCTTGGTCTCTGAGGCCCCCCCTCTCCACCTGAGTCCTCAGGCAAAGACGCGTCTTTGGAAGCACCGGCAACCGCCTGGGAGACCTTCGCCCCGTCGTCTGCCTGTCCACTGCTGCTGTAACCTGCCCACAGTCATCAAGATCAGTTAGCAAATTCCCAAATTAAGGTTCTGTTGACTTTGTTGTTCCAAAGGCTTGTTTTCAGCAGGATGTTGTGCTTTAATTAAAAATATGAGAGCTCATGAGTAAGTAAAACTATTTCTGAATCTTCGCAAGGATGTCTGAATTGCGTTTCTTGCATCTCACCGCAGGGGTTCAGCTCTCTAAGACCACTGAAAACTTTCTCTGTCCTCAACAGCTGGCTCTTCCCCATTGCAGAATTGAAAGGGGAGCCCTGAGTCAAGAATCTGCTCCTTGTGCTTCTCCGCTTGCAGATTTTTGCCAGCCTTCAGGTGTCATTAGAATACATTCTGCATTCACCTTTCCAGCCAGAGAATTCCCATTCCCGAAGGTTTCCTCTGAGCTCCACAGCTGGAATGCAGCTGTTGCGGGGTGGGGCAAGCTCTTTCTGGGTCAGCAGGGTGAGCGAGGGCAGGGGATCTTGGAAGGTTGGGAAAGTCCTTCATTCTAAAGCCAGAGCTCAGGAATGAGTGGGGCCTCTGGTGTGAAAACTTTCCAGATGGGGGAAGGAAGGGTAAGCTTTGCCCTCTGGGTAGATTCCAAAAAATTGCTTTGGGGAGGCCAACTATTTTGAAACTGCCTTTAAAGAAAACAGCACAAATGTTTAAACTGACCTGGAAAACTCTTCCTTTTTCCATTCCCTACAATCCAAGTCTGTTCCCTTGAACGTTAATCAGCAGCAGTGTTGGCCCAGGCTTCTCTCCTCCCCCATCCCTCTCTCTCTTTTTTTTATTATTATTATTATCTTTGGTTTGGAAAACTTTTGGATGCCTTCCCAGGCTGGAGCTATAGAATGTTTCCAGGAAAATGCATAAGGAGTGTCTGTGTTGTGAGTTTCTCTGGAGGGGGCTGAACATGTTTTTCAGAGACACTGAGCTGGGGCAGCCAGGTCTTGTGCAAGAGTCCAGCCAAGCAAAAGGGCAGACGGTGCCGGAAAGATGTGTGCACATCTAAAAGTGCTGAAGCGAAGGTGTGGTTTAGCTGGCCTGCCTGTTGTAGATCCCTCTCAGCCTTCTATTATCGCAGCTGCCTCCGTGTCAGTCTGCGCGCCCAAGCACCCCGTCTCCAGGAGATGTGCTGAGAACAGCTGGGGGCCGGGGTTTGAACTTCATTCTCAAATTAGCCGCCCTGGTAATTGCTGCCTAAAGAATATGTCAAGATTTAGATGAAGAACTGCAGGGAGTCAATCCTCACCCAGCTGGCAGGGGCCCCGCCCAGGCATGGAATGTCCTGGGCAAAAGGTGTCCTGAGGCCGATGCTGCCAACCCCCGGCCCATGCCAGCCCAGCTCCCCTTGGACCCAGGAACACACACACAGCTGCGTGCACGCACGGATCAGAAACATCTGTCCACAAAACGAGAAAGCGCATGCACGAGGCCTGAGGGTGATGGGGCCTCGCAGGACCCCGCACTGAAAGACGTGGTTCTCGACAGCAAAGGCAGCTGGGGGTTCCTGAAAATAGGCGCCATTCAGGCTGGTTCCTGGGAAAAAGAGGCAGAAATCCCTCCAGAGGAAGGCCGCCGTGAGTGAGGGCAGAGCTGCCCCAGCCACTCTCTGTTGCGACCGTGCTTTCTCCCGGGCCAATCCCCTGTGGTCTAGAGGACCCAGAGACCTCAGGAGAGGAAGGGACCAGCAGGGGCCTGCAGTGCTGGAAAGCAGAGGACGCAGCTTCCAGCTCTCCTCGCCCCGCGAGTTTGAAGACTGTTTACCAGTAACACTGTCATGGTTCCTGTAGTAAAATCTTTCCTTCCACCCAGGGGACACACTGACTCCAGAAGCCATCTCCTCTGGGGAGGGGCATCTTCCCAGGTTGGGAAGGCGCTGAACAGTCCAGACTTTGGAATATTAATAGCAACAATGATAGGCACAGCTAATATTCATCAGGCATCTCTTCTGTGTCTGGTGTTGTGCTGTGTTTTAATGCGTATTCTCTTCTAATCCACACCTAATAAAGGGGGTTCAGTTATTATCCCATTGTATAGATGAAGAAACAGAAGCTCAGAGAGGTTAAGTAACTTGTCCCAGGACACACAGTTAATAAGTGGTGGCCCCAGTTAGGACTCAGGGTTGCCTTACTCTAGAATCCTTAGCAGACAGACCTGGGTTGGAATCCTGAGCCTGCTATGTGTGATTGTGTGACCTGTGCCAACCTCCAGCCTTCCTCATCTGTTTCATAAACTAAACACATCAAATATTGGCACTTTCACATAAGTTAGCCTAAACTTTCCTTACAAGATTCTAAGCATTAAATAAGATAATGCATATAGAGGCCTTAGCAGTGTCTAGAATGTAGCAAGCACTCCAATGATGTTGGCTTTCAATAATCTCAGAGTCTGCCTGTTTGCTCAGTATAGATACATAAATCAAGTTTTCCATAGTCTTTGTGGGTCTTCTCGAACCCTTGCAAAGTCCCGCACGTCCATGGACAGACACGTCGGCCCCAAGCGCTGTTGGCCCAGCTGCTGGTGGCGGGGGGAGAAACTTCTCATTCCTTCTCCCTGACATCTCTTAACTTGTGCCGGCATCCACATCTGGAGCAGGCCTGTGTGTCTCAGCACACTCCTCCCTTCTATGCTGCCCACTCACATTCGCTTGGGGTCACTGGGGGTCCCAAGGCTTCAGAAGCACTCAAATCTGATCACTTTACTTTCCTGCTTAAAAATCTTCCAGGCGCCTCGCAAAATCAAGACAAACTCAGCTTGGAAAGCGAGGCCCCTGGGAAAGCGCCTCCAAGCCCCCTTTCTGCCTCTTCCTGCCCCTCAATTCCTTTCTGACCACATTAAATCCTTCTTTGTTCCTTGAACTTTCGAGCCCGCGCCTTTGCAGGGCTCTTTTCTCTGCCTGGAAAAAAATGTTTCCCCCTTTTCTTCCTTGAGCGAACTTCTATATATCTTTCAAAACCCAACTCTGGTTTTTTCTTTCCTGGGAAACTGGTCACCAGCATTTCCCGGATCTGTGCTTCCACGGCCGTCTTTCATGGCAGTCTCTGTGTATCACAGAGTCGCGGTTATCTGTTCACACGACTCCCCCGCAGGGGACTCGCTGAGGGTCAAGGCTAGGGCTTACCTTTCTATCCTGAACGTCACCAAAATACTGCTGGGGGCATCCTATAGTAGAAAGAGCCAGAGCTTTAGAGTCAAACAATTCCGGGTTCACATCCTAACTTGGCCTCTTGCTGTGCGTGTAAGTCATCACTTCATCTTTCTTAGCCTCAGTTTTCCCATCTGTAAAATGAAGATGACAATAATTACCCATGTGGCAGACATTGCTGGTTGCCCTTCAATAGTCTCTCCTCCCTTCTTTGTTCGAGCCCTAAATTTTTTTCCAGAAGTCCACCCCCTCCTCCACATGGCTGGAGTGTAGGAGGGGGAACGCCTGGTTAGTCTTAAACTCATCTTGGTATCACATTCCTCTTGCTGGTGATTCATTTTGGAGATGGATCTGTGATCCAGTTCTGGTTAATGAGGTGTAGGCAAGGATCGTTTTGGGGGGTGTGTGGAGCGTTGTTCTAGCAAATATTCACGTACTCTTAAAACATGAGAGAAACAGTTGTCCTTCTGCAGCTGGATGCTACGTCTGGAACAATGGCTGGGGCCACAGCAGCCGTCTTGCTATGATGAAGGCAGCTACTCAGAAAACCAAACTAACACACTAAAGATAATAGAATGGAACCTTGGCAAGAACTTGGGTCCTGGTGGCACAATTCAGCAGCTGGTTTCTCCTGCCCTGGAGCCACCTACCTCTGGACTATTTCCTGAGAGCATCAATTCCTTCATTGTTCCATGAGGGACCACTGGCTTAATCCAATAGAGGTGAGGTTGCTCTTACTTGCAGCCAAAAGCATCCTAACAGATCAACTTCACAAGGTTATTGTGATGATGAAATAAAGTTTGCAAAGTCCCTAACCCAGTGCCTGGCACACAGTAGGTTCCTAACAAAGATTAAAGACTTTCCTGCTGGAGCCGCTCTGAGGTGAATGCATGAGTGACTGTGATGAATGGCCCAAATCTCGGGGCAGATGGTAATACAGTTTACAGCAGTCCAGAGGTGGGGGGCACTGGAGTGACAATGAAGATGACGAACGACAATGAAATTCAAACATTATGTTAGTGAGCGTCTGATGGAACTTCTCTGGGCTGGAACAATGGCTCTCCTTTGTTCTTCTCAGGCCTCTTCCTCCCCCCGTCAGAGTGAAACCCCCCCACGACACAGGCTTTTCTCATTGTGGGTGGCCACACTTGTGCAGCCGGGGTGGTCCCCGATTACCCTGGGGCATGGAAGCCCTGCTACAGGATGAAGGCTAGAGTGTAATTTGTAGCTCAGGAGGAGCCCAGATTTGGAAGCAGAACTAACATGTCTACACCACGTAAAATGGGGCCTGATACTGACAGAGGCTCACAGCGTCCATCCCCTCCAGGAGCGCCCAGAGAAGCCCTGCCGTCAGCCTCTGCAGCTCCGGAAGGCCTGCCTTTGGAGGCCCTGGGGCTGGGCGGCCTGCCTGGCATTTGGCCTGCTGACCAGGCCACAGAGTTTTCCTCCATGCCAGCTCCATGGCCCTTCCGAGCCTCGTTCCAGGAGAGCTCAGCCACACCAGCCTCTGCCAGACTCATGTCCGCCCAGCCGCGTGGGCGGCCCTGGCCGCAGGGGATGGGGCAGGGTTTGTGCAAGGACACTGCGGCCCCCGCAGCAGGATTGTGGAAAGGGCGGTGGCTCACTTCAGGGGCAAGCCAGGAGGGAACCCGGAGGAGGTGGGGAGCAGAGGCCACAGTCACAAGGCAGCGGCAGCTTCAGCCCCCTTTCAAAGGCCCTCTTCAGCATCAAAGCCGGGTCCAGGCCCCCTTTCCCTTCTGGCCATTTACTCCCTACTCGCCCCTCCCCTGCCCAGCCAGGTTCAGTGTCGCCGGCTCCCAGCACTGACGTTCAAGTCTGTCCACCAAATAGTTATTGAATACTCTATGCAAGACGCCATACTCCTGCTCGCGACTGGGGGTGAGGAAGATACGAAGAAAAGCAAGATAGAGTAGAAAGAACCTCAACAAAATGGTTTTCAAACTTCTCCCAGTCTCAGAAGCCCCCTCCCCCAAAGCCCAAGTATTTAAGAAAGAAAAAAGTCCAATCTGGGGCAGGGACAGGGCCCTGTCTGCCGTGGCCAGAGGCAGACTCCATGGACAGGGTCTGAAAAGCCCGGATCTAGGCCAGAGGGGAAACTGAGGCCCAGAGCAGTGAAGTGACCTCCCTGAGACACACTGCAAGTTAGTGGCGCAGCCAGGTTCAAATTCAGGCGTCTGAGCCCAGTGCGCTATCCATTGTACTGCCCTACCCTTGGGCACTTGTTTCAAAGATCAGCTGGGGAGATGAGGCATGTTAACCCCGAATTGAATGCATGTGCTACAGGCTTGTTAAAGAGAGCAAATGGTTCTAACTCAGGAGAGAAAGCCTCCGCAGAAGCCGGGCGGGAGGCGGGGTCTAGAACAGGCTGGGCAGGATATGACATGGCACACGGCCGGGTGTTGGGGGGAGTCGGTGGTGTGAAGGAGGCAATTCCAGGCCCCAGAGAACATGATCAGCCAAAGCCTGAAGAAAGACTGGCAGCTCAGAGTCCTGGGTTCCAGCCCTGGCTCTGCCACTACCAGCTAAGTGACCCTGGGCTAGTTGCCTTCCCTGTCTGGGTTTGTTTCCTTGCATGTAAATAAAATGACAGAGGGGTGGGCTAGCGGGTGCCACCGTGACAGGCTGCAGAGCCTTCTCTCCTCCCATGGGGCTGGCCCTCATCTCCCCACCACCACCACAACGTCACCACCCAGGACAGTCCCCAGTGTGTGCCAGGTGGCTGGAATTGACACCAGGAGGAAGTGTCCCTGGGTGTCCCGTGAGAGCAGCACGGAGCTGGCTGCCTGCTCCAGGGGCCGCCCAGAGCTTTGGGGAACAGTGACAAACCACAAGGAGGCAGGAACCTGGTCAGAACTGGGGCAGGAACCATTCCTCTCCTGAAGAGTGTTCTTTCCAATCCAGCCATCTCTGGAGGCCTGGGCTGCATCAGCCCCCCACTCCCGCCTTGCCCACCCCTGGGAGCAGAAAGGGGAGGTTGAGGGTAGGTGTGACAAGCCACTTAGCCCCAAACCTCAGTATTCCTTTTTTTTTTTTTTGAGGAAGATTAGCCCTGAGCTAACATCCACCGCCAATTCTCCTCTTTTTGCTGAGGAAGACTGGCCCTGAGCTAACATCCGTGCCCATCTTCCTCTACTTTATATGTGGGATGCCTGCCACAGCATGGCTTGATGAATGGTGCATAGGTCCACATCTGGGATCCGAACCAGCGAACCCAGGCCGCCAAAGCAGAGCGGGCAAGCTTAACCGCTGCGCCACCGGGCAGCCCATCAGTATTCTCATTTTTAAAATGAGGTAAAAATAGTACTTTAGTATTCTCATTTGTAACATTATCATGGCAGTACCTCGGGTGATGAAATGAGATAATGCTTGTCCAGTGCCGAGCTCGGAGCGTGGCGCAGGAACCACTCAGCAAAGATTAGATGCTGTGCATTGCCAGAGGGCTGCCAGGCGGGACAGGCTGGTGCACGCGGGGCCCCTACGTGTCTAACCCACGCTCGATCACAGGAGGGGTCACCCGTGCCGGGCGCCTGGGGATGTCGGGGAGAAGCCGGCTAGAAACAATGTGTCTGCGCCCCCTGATGGCGGGGAGCAAAGATGCAGGTCTGCCGGCTCAGAGGCGCAGCAGGTGGTGCAGGGGGATCCAGGTTAGCACGACCTGCTGGACGGAGTAAATGGAACCAATACTCACAGAGCACCCTCCAGGCGTCACTCACCTGGCAAAGCGCCAGGCTTTGAGAGGGATGCAAAATGAGTGACGGGTAAGCTAGGTTTTTGGTGCCAATTAGTTTTGGAGTCAACCAGGCATTGGTTCCAGCTCAGAGCCCACCCCAGAGACTATCTGTGTTGGATCCAGCAGCGAGCAGAGTTCCGGGCATCTTGGACTTGTAATGTGTGCAGTGACCTTGCACAGGGCACATAATCCCTTGGAGCTTCAGTTTCCTCATCTGTCACCCAGAAGTCTTCTCTACCCCTCCCCCCCAGACCAGAGGGTAGAGACCCTAGGTGTGGAGCTCAAGGACTCTGTCATTTGGGGGGAGTTGAAAGTCATCATGCAGTCATGTCTTCCCATGGGTGACCTCAGCCCATTGAACCTGGGCTGTCACTCGTTTGGTTCGTTGGTGCCAGGCCAGGCTCCCCAGGTCCTCCTACCCACCAGGTACCCCGGCAGCCTCTGGCCCTGGGCCCTTCTGCTCCAGGGTAGTGATGGAGCCCTAACTTCTAGGGAGAGGCCATCAGAGTGGATGTGAGAGGATCCTGCAGAAAGGAAGAGCTCCTTGGGTGGTGCCAGGACAGTCCTCGCTGCGGGTCCCCACGATGCCTGTTCCAGGCCACACCTGCATAGTTCTCCTTGAATTCACTGGACTGCTCCCTCTCACGGTGTGAGCCTGGGGGGCTGTTTGTCTTGTCGGCTACCTGTTCTCCCGGACCCCTGTGCGAATCCTGTCTCACTCGGTGTGGCTTTGAGGCCTTGAGGAGGATAGGGCGATATGTTCTCAATGCATTTTTATTAACATCCACCGTCACTACCACAATCAACAAATTTCCCCTCCCAGGGGCCTTTACTGCGCAGGCGTACGCGTGCATGTGTACACACATGTGTGCTTGCATAGACACAAAGCAGAGGTGAGGGTTGGAGACCCCTATGCTGGAGGAATGCTTTAACACCCGTATCAAAGCACAACCCAAGTTGGGTCTAGTTTATTTTTTGAGGATGTCTGTAGTATCATCTCACACTCTGTGTGTGTGTGTGTGTGTGTGTGTGTGTGGACACGAGATAGAAAATAAATAAGCAAGTGGCTTAAACATGATGTTTGATGGTCATATGTGCTATGGAGAAAGCCAAAGCAGAAAGGGGGTTTCAGCACCCCAGGATAGGGGACAATTTTAAATGAAGCAGTCAGGGAAGGTCTTATTAAGAAGGTGGCATTTAAATAAAGACCTAAATGAGGTGAGAGAGTGAGTCATGCAGTTCTTTGGTAGAAGAGGGTTCCAGGCAGAGGAAATGGCAGATGCCAAGGCCCTGGGGCAGGACCATGCCTGATGACAGAGAGGCTGTGCTGGAGAGAACAAGGAAAAGGAATAGGATGTGCCGTCAGAGAGGGAACCGGTGGGCAGGTAGTGGCGGGCTCTCAGGGCCATTGGAAGGATATTGGTGTTTCCTCTGAATGAGATGGAAGCCATTGCAGGGCACTGAGCAGACAAGTGACAGCCTCTGTCCTGCATTCGAGCAGGATCATTCTGCTGGGGGTGCGGATGGGAGAGCAGGAGGACCAGGCTATGGGAGAGATGCAGGCAAGGGGGTGGAGGCTGGGAGCAGGGCGATGGGAAAGTTGGGGAGAAGGGATCAGCTTTGGGATGTACCTGAGGGTAGGCCAGGTGGGGCGAGTTAGGTGAGAAATCAGCCGTTTTGATTTGTATAAATATTTTTCTCGAGTAGTTTTTATTAGTCCCTAAGGTGTGTAGAGAGAGGAGCAGTGTTCACACACACAAACACGAGTGACACAGCAGCGAATTCAGTGTCCGGCTCCTCAGCTGGGGCCCCCACAGCCCACAGGGAGGATGTGATAACGTGCTTCCCTCTCAGGACAACGTGCGAGGTGCTACGCGAACTCTTTGGACTCAATAAAGAGGAGCTGTTTTTAATTCATGAACTATGGTCAAGGGTCCCCCACACCCTTTTTCTAACCAATATAGTTCATTTCAGCCCTTTTCTGAAAGTTCAGAAATCAGCACCTATCTTGTAAGCAGGACATGACAAAGCTCTATTTAGAGAAATGTAGTGGGGAGAGGTTAATCAGGGTAGGCTTCCTGGAGGAGGAACTTGGCTGACTTCTCTTTTCAGGTGAAGAAACCAAGGCTCAGTGACATGAAATAACTTGCCTGAGGTCACAAAGCTAGACACTGGCAGAGAAGGGCTTGCGTCCATGCTTGTCTGGCTCATTTGACAGGCCATTCCCATTAGAGAAGAATGACAGCTGTTCACGTGAGGACCTGGGACAACAGGATCTGCATGGCTGTCACTTAGTCAGGTGGAGCGTGGGTTTGGGAACATTGGCGTCGCCTGGCTGATAATCCAGGTTCTCAGTGTGAGCATGAGCAGTGTGCCAGGCCCTGAGCACAGGGTTATAGATACACAATCTCCTTTAACCCTCATCCTGCAGATCAGGAAACTGGGGCCTGACGAGGTTACTGGTCTCGCCTGTGAGTGCGAGAACTGAGACAAGAGGCCACGTGTTTCACTTATCTGTTGCTGCATAACAGTCGACTCGAAAAGTTGGTGGCTTAAAACAGTTTTTTATTTCTCGTGATTCTGTGAGTCAGGGACCCGGGCAGGGCTAGAACGCGGTGGTTCTCCTGCTCCACGTGGCGACGGCTGGGGTCACTCACTCACTGGCGGCCAGACTGGGAGAGGACGGCCAAGGCTTCGCTCGCATGCCTGGCACCCCAGCCTCCTGTGCGTGGCCAGCATGGTGGCTCCAGGGTAGCTGGATTTCTTACATGGCAGCGGGCTTCCAAAGGAAGGAGAGTAGAAGCTGCCAGGCTCCTTAGGGACCAGCCGGCCATAGCATCACTTCCACCGCATTCTACTGATCGGAGCAAGTCACCAGGTCGGCCCAGATGCAGGAGGAGGGGAAAAGATTCCTCCCCTTGATGGGAGCAACAGCGTGCATGTCCTAGAATGGGAGACGTTTGTGGCCATCGTGGGAGACCAGCTATATCCCCGCCTCTTCACCACCAGCCTTTCTCCCAGGCCCTCGGCCCGCTCCCAAGCAGCCCTCATTTCCAGGGACTCGCTGAAGCCGCTGGGCCCCTGCCCAAGGCCTCTTTCGTGCTCTGTGCGTGGCTTCACAAGAATTTTTTTTTTTTTGAGGAAGATTAGCCCTGAGTTAACTGCTGCCTATCTTCCTCTTTTTGCTGAGGAAGACTGGCCCTGAGCTAACATCCGTGCCCATCTTCCTCTACTTTATATGCGGGACACCTACTACAGCATGGTTTGTCAAGCAGTGCCATGTCCGAACCCGGGATCCGAACCGGCGAACCCTGGGCTGCCGAAGCGGAACGTGCAAACTTAACTGCTGCGCAACCAGGCCGAGCCAGCTTCATGAGAATTTGTCTTACCATGTTTCCTTGAGGACAGGCACCATTTTTTGCTACTCCCCGGGGTCCCATCACATGAGTTAGCCTGAGCATGTCTTCTTCTCAGGACCCAAAAAGAGCCTAATGCGTAACTTGCAGGGGGTCAGCCGCCTGGTTGAGGCCGGGTTGGATTTGCCTTTGCAGACCCAGCACCAGCACCGGTCCTCTCCCGGAAGAGGAGATCCGTAAACGGGACTTTCTGGCACCACGATTCCACGTGCTTGGGGCTTGAACAAAGGAAGAGAGAGTCTTACTTCTCTGGGACCAGCATCGTCACCATCCCCTGGGAATGTGCTTAGGAGCACAGATGTCCCACCCCACCTCCTGAACCAGAACTTGCATTTGGACAAATGCCCGAGTGACTCTCACGCATATTAGAATTTGAGACAACTGAGGCAGAGGTGCTCAAGGTAAAGAGAACAGAAACGGGGCAGGAAGACAGACGCCAGGTGAGCCCACCTGGAATGCTGAGTCAGGGTCTCAAGCTTGGCTGATAGTTAGAATCACCTGTGGTGCTTTAAAAACATCTTGATGCCCAGTGTGCACCAGATCAATTAAGTCTAGCTCTGGGGGTCGAGCCCATGCACCAGAATTTTCTAAAAGCGCCTTGGGTGATTATATTGTGCAGCCGGGGGTGAGATCCACTGGTTCAGGATATTCGTTCTTTTTGTTTGTTTGGGTTTTTTTTTTGGTGAGGCAGATTGGCTCTGAGCTAACATCTGTTGCCAATCTTCCTTTTGCTTGAGAAAGATTTTTCCTGAGCCAACACCTGTGCCAATTTTCCTCTCTTTTGTATTGGGACACTGCCACAGCATGGCTTGATGAGCAGTGTGTAGGTCCATGCCCGGGATCCAAACCCATGAACGCTGGGCTGCTGAAGCGGAGTGTGCAAACCCAACTACTACGGCACCAGGCCAGCCCCAGGATATTAGGTCTTCAGGTGCCATCTGTGGACCATCTGCACCCAAATCACTTGGAACATTTATTAAATATGCAGATTCCTGGGCCCCACACCAGGTTTTCGAATCTAAATCTCCTGGGGTGGGGCCCAGGAATCCATATTTTTAGCCATCTCTCTAGGGCATTTCAATGTGCGGTGAAGTTAGAGACTATTGGTTTAGGGCCATGAAGAAGCAATGACAATGGCAGCGATGATTTTAAATGCTACAAATAGGAATGTGCAAAAATGATAAAATATAGAGAATTAGGTAACAAAAACATCTCCGTCCGTCCTCTTACCACCTAGAGACAATTGGAGGCCTCCCTCAGCACCCACTCTAGAGAGGGAAGGAGCCTGCCTCCCCCAGAGAAGCTGCCCCCTGTTGCGGGGGTCAGCTGTGATTTGGGCTCTGTGCTGCTGGCAGGGTGGAGCCTGTCATCTGGCCGGGACAGAATTATTGCCTCAAATTACATGGTTGATTATCAATTACTTGTGTCCGTGTGAGAGCATGTGTGCGAGTATGCATAAGTGTCTTTGCGAATCATTAAGGGTCGTAATTCTGGATTATCGTTGATTAACGAGAGGGAGGCCTGGTACCTCCAGCAGCCGGGATGGCAGCCCCGCAATTATGTCCCAGCTGATCAGTAATTGGCGCATCACAAGATGATTTCTCTCTCTTGGCTGCCTCCTCCCAGCCTCTCCTGCCGACTCTGCAATTAGCGCCATTGCTCATTCCCTTCCAGCCCGGGCTGAGCTCCGAGGCCTGCTTTCTGGCAAGCGGATGCCGTGGGGCTGGCTTTGAAGACCCCCACCCAAGTGATGGTGGTGTAGGGGGCGGTGGCAGAGGCACAGGGGTGGGATGTGGAGCTGGCGTGAGCTCTAGCTCGCTCTGAGCTGCCGCCTCCTCCCGTCGTTCTTCCCAGCAGGCCCAGGAGCCATTCTCCACCTCCCCGCCCCTCCCCACTGCATGGATGGGGAAACTGAGACCCAGAGAAGGAAAGTGACAGATTAGAAAAAAAAAATCAACACCAATAATTGAGAACAGTATGGCAACGTGAGGCCAACCCCACAGAGCCAAGGATAAAGCAAAGATACAGAAGGAGCCCCTCCCACCGTAACTGCATGGGAAGCTCTAAGGTCGCCGCTGCTGGTCTCAGTTTCCCTGAGCAACACAAGCTTTTGTCCTCCAGAGACTGCACATAGAGACGCCAACTCCGCAGGGTCAGAGGCAGCGCCCCGAGGAATGCGTGGTGTTGATTCAAGGCAGCAGCCGCACCACCTGGATGGCGGCATCGGCCTCCTCCCTGTGCTCCCACTTCTACCCTGGACCCCCAATATCCATCACACCAGAGATGGAGGCATCCTTACAACGCCCTGTCTTACTCCCTGCAAGATGCCCTCCCTCCACCCAGGGGAACTCCCGCGTGCCCTCAAGTTAAAATCGGGGCCCCCAGGCTCCTTGCTTGTTCGGCCCCATCTACCCTCTCTGCCTCGGCGCAGACCCCTCCGTGCGCCAGCTCCCTCTCAACCCCGTCCTTCGCTCAATCCGATCCTTCTCCCGGAGCCCCTCTCCCTCCTGCCATCTTCTCTCACTTGGGGCACACCTACGGGGAAGGCAATGATGCTTGTGCTCATTCTTGGGCTCCATTCCCGAGAAAGGGGTTCTGCCCTCCCTGCAGACCAGCAGTGACAGAAGCAGAAACTTTAAGGATGGCTTTACAGGGGTGCGAGCAGAGGGGGAAGGCGGGGCTGTTCCGGAAACCCTTCCACATAAAGGACTCTCCCGAGCGGCAGAGCCACCAGGCCGTTTGTTTCTGAGCCTTGCAGCTGTCTTGGCCATTTTCATTTTTATCTACTTAGGGTGGTCAGCAGGTCATGGCTGGCGGGAGACGCGATGCTAATGACTCCGGCTCCACGTGGCGACCATTCAGGAAAAAGCTGCAATGTTCTCTCTGCCACATTAATCAGACAAACACATCAAGAGCTGTTGCGTGGAGACAGCCTTCCTGCCGGTACCTGCCCTGCATGCTAATGACGCCCCTCCTGGCGGTGAGTCAGCTCCACGCCAGGCGGGCAGGGAAGGAAGGCTGGGAAGGCCAACTCCAGGCACATGGGGAGAAGCCAGAGGGGTGGCAGCCAGGCCCCCACTCCCCAACACACACTGCACTGGCCATCACTGAGGCTCGGGCAGGTGGGGACAGCAAATTCTGGGCAAGTCGATCTGAACACAACCCTGGGCTACTTCCTTGGGTCTAGGTCGTACCCAAGTCTACCAGAGGGAACTCTCCAGAAGCTGGTCCCTGGACAGAGTCTGATAAAAGGGGGGCAACACTGCCAGGCACTTTGATAACAATAAGATGTAACTTTAGCTCCTGCTTAACGTGTGGCAGGCATACATGGAAGCCCTGTAGATATATTTCTCATTTTAATCCTCATACAACCCTAGGAACTGGGTGCTGTTAGTATTCCCATTGTGCAGATGAGCAAAGTGACACACAGAGAGGTTAAGTAACCAGTCCAAGGTCACACAGCTAATAACAACCAACTGGGTTTGAACCTCAGCTGCCATGCTCTGAACCACTCCTCTCCTCTACTAGAGCTCAGAGTCGCCAAAGCCAGTAGTAACCGTGGAAAGCCTCTGAGTGTCTTTTGCATGTACTCATTCACTCACTCACTCATTCATTCCTACAGCAACTATTTGTCAAGCAGGTACTATGTACAAGGCACTGTACTGGGCACCCGGGAGACAGTGGGAAACAAAACAGATGCAGGCTGAAGAAGGAGACTGGCATCAATTTAATATTTTCACAAATTTATAATACTTGCTAAAAATGATACGTGCCATGAAGGAGGAGAAGTATGGGGTCCCATGGAAGCATAGAGCGGGGACCTCATCTCTTTGGGGAGGTCATGGAAGGCTTCCCTGAGGAAGGGACAGATGAACGACTAGCTTATACCAGTTGTTCTCAAAGTGTGGTCCCTGGCCCAGAAGCATCAGCATCACAGGGAACTCGTTAGAAATACAGACTCTCCAGTCTCACCCCAGATCTACTGAGTCAGGAAATCTGGGGGTGAGGCTCAGAAATCTGTGTTCGCACAGCCTTCCAGGGGATTCTGACACACACTCAAGTCTGAGAACCACTGGCTTGTGCAAAGGCCCAGAGGCAGGTAGGAGCAGACCCATGGGAGAAATTAGAGAGAGGCCTGCAGGTGGTGTGGGGGCCGGGAAGGAGGGACAGAGTGGCCTGAGACGAGCTGGATGGGGGTTGGGTTGCGTTGGCCTTGTAGGTCAACTAAGCAGTGCAGCCTTTGTCATCTCCCATCACCAGGAAGCCCAGCCAGAGGGCTCCTTGGCCCTGGGGACCCTCAAGGAGTAGCAGGTCCCCAGAGCGTCCAGGCTGGCTGAGGAGAGAGGACAGGAGTGGCTCCATCAAATGGTCTAGAGGCCCCTGGTCGCTTGATGAGGACAATGTTTTGACTTCCAGGAAGCACCGGTCAGATGATGCGCCCGTTGCTGGGGCAGTGCCTTTGTCCTCAACACTGGGAAAGAAACCCAGACAGGAATCACCTCCTTACCTTCAAGAAGCATTTGGATCCCTGTGAGCAAGGGAGGCTGCGTTTGCTGAGCAGAGGGTCATCAGGCGCCGTTTCTACCTTCTCAGGGGGCGACCCCGAAACGCACACATACGTACAAGATCTGGGCGGCAGGTGGCCACTGCCCACCGAGGAGAGAGCCGGCTGCGTGTTGATGCGGTGAAGCAGCTGAAGGTCCATGGCAGGGCAGGGCCTGGGCGAAGTTCCCTAACTCAGCCTGGACGAACTGGACATGGTCGCCGGAGGCGTTAGCCCAGAAATGAATTGAAGTTGGTGATGACTGAACAGCACCCCTACTCAGAGTCGAGTGGTGTTTATGGAGTCCCTACTACATGCTGGATGCCATATGGGCCCCGTTCATGCATGTTAAAGCTCCCAGGTTCGCAGACTCTTCCTTCTGTCATTCTGTCCACAAATACATGTGGATCACTTGTTTGGGCCGGTGCATCAGGACACAGTGAGCAGGACAGACGCAGTCTCATCCTCAGGGGCAGCCTGGTGGGGAAGACAGATAAATACGAATGTTCCAGAAAAGGAGCTATCGGGTATTTTGAGGGCCAACTGTGAGGGTTCTGAGTGCCTTTTTCTTTTTTCTTTTTTTGGTGAGGAAGATTGTCCCTGAGCTAACATCTGTGTCCATCTTCCTAAGTGCTATTTTTTTAATTAAGAAACAGTTCATTTCTTTAGGGGTCCCTTGCAGGGAGAAAGAAACCAAGAGAAAACACAGTCTGCTGGAGATGTTCACACTGGCTCTGGCCACAGTCACGGTTACACACCATTGTAGGGCCTGACAGTGTTTGTGCTCAGCAGTGTGCCGGGCACTTTGCATCTCAAAGGACGGGCTGGCCAGTGTCCCTGCCTCCCCCTCCCCAGCTGCCCCACCTTCCGTGGGGCTTTTTCACAAGCTGCACAAGGAATTCCTGCATCCGCCTATAGAGGAGACACCACCCTTTGCCGTCCTGGCGTGAAGTCCTGCAACCCTGACAGTGCGTACTGGAGCCCACAGGCTTTGGGGACAGGCAGGGAGCAAGAAGAGAGCATCTGAAAACCTGTCCCTATTATTTCTCTTCTTGTCTCCACCACCTCCCACCTGGTGGATGAACTTGTTCTCCCCTTACACGGCTCTGAGCAAAGCACCATATGGCAGCTTCACTGGGCCCACGCCGGTTCCCCGCCAGCCCACTCGGATTTCCTCCCAGCCGTGGGTCTGCAGAATGACCCATCCTTCATGAGGCACGCGGAGGAGGAGAGGGGCAGCAACAGCGAAGACGTGTGGAGCGCTCGCCACTGGCTGGAGTCGTTCTGATTGTGTGTGTGCGTTGATGCCTGCAACAGCCCTGGGGGTACCGCTGTCCTCATCTCCATTTTACAGAGGAAGAAACTGAGATGGGGAGATGTTCAGAGACAGTCTCAAGGTCACGTGGCAGAGCTGGGCGCTGAGTCGTGTTAACTGTGAGACTTTGCTGATTTGCAATGATGGAGCACCCAGTCTTGGCTAAAGATGTTGGCAGGAGGCGAGAGTTTAGAAGGAAGAGTCCTGCCCATTTGGCCAGGAGAGGGGGATGCCAGAGAAAGGGCCAGTAAATCCATGACGCAGGGCAAGGCCTGGCTGACCCGACCTCCAACAGATCAGGGGCTGAGCTGTACATGAGGCCAGCAAGTGCCCGGGTAGCACCCGGAGGACTGGAAAGCACGGAGGAGCCCTGGAGGCAGCCCCCTTGAGAGCTGGCCAGGGAGCAGCCGGGAGCCCTCAGGAGACCCTGGAGGCTGGTCTCCCCCTTGGGTCCCTTGCCTAGCTTAGGTCCTTACTGTCGGCCCCTCCTCTGCTCTCCCCGAGGGAGCAACCAGCACACCCTCGCTGAAGCCCTGCTGGGCAGGGAGGCTGCACCAGGAGTGGTGAGAGTGAGGCCTGTGGAGCAGAGGGGCCTGGACACAAATCTCAGTTCCACGCTGGCTGCATGGCTGCATGGCTAAGGCATCCCTTCCACGTCTGTGGGCCTCGTCTGCAGGGTGGCATGGTTCAGAGGTGTGACGGAGCTAAGCGTCAAGAACCTGGCACAGAAGACATCTGTAATCCACGTGTCCTCGTCCTTCCTCCTGGGACAAGGAAGGAGGAAGCAAAGCCTCTGGGCCGTTGGGGCTGGGCCTGCAGTGGGCCTGGCGGACACACAGGTCTCCAGGATGGAAGGGCTCCTCCCTCAGAGCAGAGCCCTAGAGGGCCACAGCCCCCGCCCCTGGCCTGGCAGGTCCAGATGGACAGTGCCAGGCCAGGTGGAAAGTTGAGGGGCTCCGGCTTGGCACTGGGGATGGTCCTGCCTTGACTCCGTTAGCAGCAAAGTGGCTTGATCTAGAGGCCAGTGTGGGGGTTGCGGTCCAGCCTCGCCGGCCAAAGTCTCCATAGCACCCCGGTGGGGCTGGTTGCAGATGCGAGGGGGGACGCACAGCTGTTCCCTCCCCTTTCCCACCATCCCCTTGGATAGAAGGATTGGCTGGCAGGGCCCCCCTAGGAAAAGGAGCTTTAGGTGATGCAGCACCATGCCTCCAGCCCCTGGCCTGGTTGGGCTCCTTTGCACATACCTCCCCTGCTGCGGGCCTGCATCCGAGGGGCTCACACCTCCACGGCCATCTCTACTGCGTCTCCTGGACAGCAGGGCACCACAGCCCGGGACTTGGGTCAGAAGTCCAGGACGGAGGTGTCACAGGTTCCTTGTGATGTGGGTCCGGGTAGTGTCGGGCTCTCCTACCTGGGGCTTCTCCTTCCAGAGGAAAAACTAAGGGACCTTGGAGGGCCCCCCTGTCCCATGAAGGAGGGTAAAGAATGGGAATGTGGAGAGGGCTGTGGGGGAGGAGGCAGGCAAGAAGCACAGAGGAAGGGACGGCACTTTTCTGTACACTAGTCTTTTTTCTCTCCATAAAAAAATGTGAACACAGGTAAAGAGAGAAAAAGTGAAAAGTCCTCTTTATTCCCCTCTCCCCAACATCACTGCTTTCCCCAGCAGTCGTCTGTACATCATCACAGACTTTTTCAGGGCATTTACACTCACGTGCACCCCATTGTGTATGATGCCAGGATTTTTGTTTTTCTTTGCTGTTACATAAACGGGATCACGCTGACCATATTGCTCTGAAACTTTCCCCCATAACAATATATCCGGAACATTTACTCATGTCGACATGTATGGAGCATCTTTGTTTATTATGTTTGTTTTTCAAGTTTCCGCATAATATTGCATGTGTGGAGGTAACTGAGTGGATTCAACCACTCCCCTTCCACTCACGCCTCACTCAGGGTTCCCGTTGCCCACCCAGCTCTGGGGAGAGTGCGTCAAAGGGCTTTGATGGTGAATGGTGCCTCTGCACCATCCCAGGGGACACTGGCCACATCCAGAATGTGGCGGCCCCTCTCACCTACCGTGAACAGATAGGGCGCCTCTAATTTTTCTCCATGCAGAAAGTTCTGCACCCAGCATCCTCGCCCGTGCCTCTTGGTGCACATGTGCAAGGAGTTCTCTAGGCCTTGATACATCGAGGTGGAGCAGGGGACCGAAGCACACGCTCCTCCCTTTGACAGACCCTGCCAAGGTGTGGGAGGGCGGCTTACAGCCTCCCACGGCCGCTTGGCCGCAGCAGTCTCCCTAGCACGTATCCATCACACGGCTGCTGGCTGGGCCGGCTGCTTCCAGGAAATCAATCGCAAAGACTGGCGATTGTCAGCGCCTCGCACGCTGGAGGCCAGCCAGGGAGTAGATTAAATTGGAGGAGAAAATCGTCCTGGGCTTGAGACCGCTCGTAATGGAGACCCCTGGGTGACCTTTCCGGGGAAGTTAGAAGAACACAGGCAGACACACTCTCATTCTTGCTCACCTACCGCCAGTCTACCTGCCTGGAGCACAGCCCTGTGCCCCTGCAGAAGCCGCTCCTCATTAGCAGGCCCGGCGGGAAGGAGGAGGCCTGGTCCAGACCCTGTCGGCTGGTGTGCAGGCGAGGAGGCCAGCGGGGGCAACTGCTTCCCTGGACGGTGGACCCAGTTGACCATCAGGCCCTTAGCTGTTCAAGGTCACAGTCCCCGCCCCCTTCTGCTGCCCGCTGGAGAGACCATGTGGCAGCCAGGCAGTGATCCTCCAGCAACGCCCCCTCTCACCTGATGCCGGGGCCAACGATCCCCCAGCTGCATACGGCCTCTTGCCGCCCCTGCACACACACAGGTGCGGGCAGGGCTACCTCAGTTCTTATTATCCAGCTTGAGACCCTCGGCCTGCACCCTGGAGGCAGGGGGCCTCTTGGGGGCAGTGTGGGGGAGGGAGGTGCAGCGTGGACAAATCCAACGCGCTCCTTACCAGGAGGGTGATGGGAGTCTTTACCCGGTTTCAAAGCAGCTAGGTTTGCACACCCTCACCCTCCAACTCCCCCTGCCCATTCCTTCCTTTCTAGATCCTAGCCAGCTACACCCACACCTGGCCCTGCACAGAAGACCCAGCCACAGCTATGAACTTGGGGAAACACACGCTCATTTTCTCTACGCAGCTGTCTCCCCGTTCTCCGGGCTGACAGCTGGTAATGATAAGAATAACTCCAGCTACCATGCATTGGGCACTCACAGTGTGGTGTGCCCTCTGCTTTACCTGCATTATCTGACCTGATTCTCACAAACTCCATGAGGTAGGTACCACTGTGATTCATGGGGTGGGGAGACGGAGGCTCAGAGAGGTTAAGTGACTTGACCCAGCTCACACAGCTGCTAAGCGCCAGAGCCAGGACTGGAAGCCAGGTCTTTGCCAGACTCCCAAGCTGTGGGTTTAACCATTGTGCTACCAAGCTCCCACCTACTTCACTTCATTCCCTCTTCTGGGTTGTCCCAAAGACCAGCTTGTGCTGGCCAGTTTCCCAAAGCTGCTCACTGGGCTGGGTGGGGCTGCCTCTTCTGATCCCTGGAGCCGTGTCGCTTCCTGGCAGAAGAAAGACCCTCACGTCTCCCCCACTGTCCTACTCCAGTTTCTCTATCTCTTTAGCAGACCCAGCCCCACTTCAGGTCAGCAAGACCCGACAGGCCACCCAGCCTACTAGGGAACTCTTGTAACCGTCCCTCACTGTGGCTGCAGCCCAGCCAGCTCAGCCTGAGGGCCGTGGAGCCCTCTCTGGGTGGCACTTCCCCACCTGGGCCCAGGTAAGACCTGGTTTCTTTTTTTTCTGGTTGCCCAGGTCTGCAGGCTGGGAGGTGGCAGAGGGAGGCAGCCCCCTATTCCAGAGGGGCTTGCTGCCCACGCGTGGCCTGAGGCCGTGGCCGCTGCATCTTCCTCCTCCCTCCCTGGCAAAGCTCCAGCAGGGGAGAAGGAGGGAAGGGAAGAGAAAGCGTAGAAGCGGGAATGTGAGAGAAATCAGAAGTACAGGATGGGGTGGGTACGGTGGGGAAGGGCAGAGTTTCTGCAGTGCCTGCAGAACAGCAACAATAACAAAACGAGTAATCATAATTTTAAAGGCAGCTACCATGTAGCATTCTTCATAACTTGTCGACCCTCTCATTTAATCCTTACACTTCCATTAACGTGATCGGTAGCTATTGTTAGTTTTACAGATGATAATCCGAGCCTCAGTCATTTGTTCAAACGCCCCCACCTGGTGGTGACAGAGCCAGGATCGTATGTGACCCCAGAACCCTAACACCCCCACTGCCCCAGCCTCCCAGCTGCTGTTCGTCGCCGCTCAAGGAGACACACGGGATGGCGAGCCTCTGGGTGCTGGCCACCTCGCTCCCGTGTGGCTTTGTACCCTGTACCCGTGTGGGGCTATACCCCGCTGGAGGCCCAAGTGGTCAAGGTCATCACAGGTGTGTGGGGATGGCGTGTCTTATCCTGGAACAGCTCTGTATCTTGCTGGTCTCTAACCTTCCCCTGCTGTCCAACGACCGACGTCCAGCCCCCAGCAGGTGCCCAGGTCATTCTGCTGCTGAGCAGAGGGAGGCAGAAAGACCCGGGAAATTCCCGACCCCCAGGCAACACCACGGAACCAGTAATGTCGACAGCGGTGAAGCAGGCTTAGCTCTTGGCCTCAAAAGATGTCCTAGTATATTGGTCTATTTTTTAAAAAGCAGGTTTTAAAGCTTTGTACAGTAAGAAAACATTTTGTTAATGAAATGAAAGCGTTCTGTATGTATCTAAGCGTAGGAAAAGGGTAATTGCCAAGATGTTAACAGATGATTTTTGTTGTCTTCCCTTGGCTTATTTGTGTTTTTCTTTTTTTTCAATGAATGTCGATTATTCACATGATTTTAAAAAGCAATAAAAATAAACCAATCCCAGACTCATCGTACTTCTCCCTGTCCTCATTCCTACCCCAACAGCTCTCCAAAAACCCACAGTTCCATACTCCTGGGCCTTCCCATCTCTTCCCTCCTGTCATTTCCACAAATCGGTGTGGTCTGTGTGAGGGGGCCTAGCTGCTCCGGGAAGCCTGGCCCTGACTGACAGGAGCTGTGACGGCGGTGCCCTTAAGCTTTTCCTGCTGACCACCTCTGTCCAAAGGCGCAGTGCCCGCAGCCCCTCTGCCCTCCCTCTGGATGCCCTTTCTTTTTTTTCTGAGGAAGGTTAGCCCTGAGCTAACATCCGCCGCCAATCCTCCTCTTTTTGCTGAGGAAGACTGGCCCTGAGCTAACATCTGTGTCCATCTCCCTCTGTTTCATATGTAGGATGCCTGCCACAGCATGGCTTGATGGGCAGTGCATAAGTCCACGCCCAGGATCCGAACCAGTGATCCCCAGGCCGCCAAAGTGGAGCGTGCGAACTTAAGCACTGCACCACTGGGTTGGCCCCTGCTGCCCTTTTTGGGGGAGGAAATGCTCTGCTTTCTATGCCTGATTTGCTTCTGCAGTCTGATGCCAACTTCCCTGAGGCCCAGGAGCTCAGAGGCAAGGCCCTCCTGTCACGAGGGTTGGAGCCCCAGGGCAAATGGCTCCTCTGCTGAAAGGTGATTATGGCAAAAGGAGGAGTGAGGGGAAGAAATCACAGAATCGGAAGAGAAAGAGCAGTGCCTCAGGATGGGGCTACGCTGGCCCTTTCCAGAAGGATTCGAGAGAACCAGGAAGGAGCTGGGAAAGGCATTCCTGAGCATCTGCTATGTCCGTACAGTGGACCCGCCAAAGATCCACTCTCATCCCTCAAAACAGCCTCCCTTTGTGCAGGCGAGGCAGCTGAGGCCGGGAGGCACCTGGGCCTTAGCTTCTGGTGTCTCTGGTGCGTCATCTAAAACCAGGGTGGGCTCCTAAAAATGACTCTGGATGGAGACGTTTGTAGTGGCTGGCAGCATCTTCTCCTCCCCCGTGTTAGATACTGCCCAGGCTCCCTGAGAGCCATAGATGCCCCTGTGCTCAGGAGCAGGGGAGAGGACCCGACATTCTCCCACGGGGGCTGGCTGTCTGAACACCTGCTAGTTTAATGATGAAGCTTGTTAATTCCATTGTTCCTGCCATTAAACTAGCAGGCATCAGAAAGGCAGCCTGGAGAGCTGGCCTGCAACCCAGCAGAGCCTGGGGTTCAAAGGAAAGGAGCAGAGCACCTTCAGTGTCATCCTGAACCCCCCTCTTCTAATCACGTTCCCTGAGGTGGCCATCCCTAGAGACCCAGAAACCAGGCTCCTGTCCCCGCCAAGCCTCTTACACACACAGGACAGGTTGGGGGTTGGTGCACCTAACTGGGAGGCAGGAGATCCTGGTACTCTTCCAGCTCTGCACCCAACCACCTGGGTCACCTGGGCAGAGACACTCTTTGCCACCTCCCCACCCCCGACCCCAGTGTTGTGGTGTCAAGAAAGGTTTCAAAGGACGTTGCTGAAGAATGCGCAGCCCCTAGCTTTGTCTCCTCTGAGTGGGAGTCTGGTAATGAGTTCCAGGCCCTGAGCATCTGGGTTTGGCTGCAGGTAGTCGAAGCGTGATTGATAGCGACATCCTGTGGACACAATGGGTAACTACACCTGCCTGGAGAGCCACAGGGTGACAGCCACCCTTGCTCATCACATGGAGAGGAGCTGATTGCAATTAATCACACTCATCACCTTACATAGGGAGCTGTCTTAGAGCTGGCAAAGAAACCCTCTAGAAAGCAGAAAACAATCTCCCAGCCACAAATTTCCATTCGACTCCAGCTATACACCTGTTTCATTTAAATGTGTCCCTTTTCAAATATTGACCCGATAGAGGAGTCTAGTGGCCATGGAGGGAGAGTCATGTCAGTATTAACAGGAATAGTATTAATAGGAAAAAAACATAATGGGCTGTTTACTCTTGCCATGAATCTCATGCATTATCTCATTTAATCTTCCCAACAACTCACGGAGGTATATGCTTTTATCCCCAATTTTCAGATGAGGAATCGGAGACTGGGAGCATAAAGGGAAGCTAAGTTTCAAACCTGGGCAGTCTGGCATCAGACTCCATTCTCTTTAACCACCACTCTGTGCAGCCTCACTGCCCCCAGCGTCTACCTACCCTACCTCCTGCCCATGGTAATCCTTGGAGCTAGAGAAAATCCGCATTCCTGGGGCACTGGCTTTAATCTCCAGACTGAATGCCCCGAGTCACCCTCTGTGGCAGTGAGAGGCAAGTGGACACAAGGGCCTTTAGGGTTTGACAAGCCTGCCTGGGTTGTCATTAGCTCGTTTCTGAATCCCCCTCTCCCGACTGCCAAATGTGGGTCATAATCCCTCGTCTTGGAGAATGCTGTGAAGATTGGAGAGTCCACTTACTGCTGAGCAGATGCTCCAGAAACGGTGGCTGTTCTTATCTGGCAGGTGTGCGCTTTGACCTTGGGAAGGGGCAGCCTGGAAGATTTCTGTAGTTGGGAAATTCTGGTCCAACCTCTTTAGAAACCACCACCACCACTAAGAAGGGCTAGGCCTCAGGCAGAGGTGAGGGCCAGCCTTCTCACCTGTAAGCTTCTGCTGTTTCAGAGAGAGCTGCCGTGTGTCATGGGTCAAAGGATCCCCGAAGGGGGTGACTTAGCCAAGTTGGCAGAGCAGAAACAAGATCCCAGGACTTCGGGCCATCTTTCCACAGAGACACTATTATCCAAAGACTAGCCTCCCAGCAGGATCCAAGCCCATGGCTCCAGGTATCTGCAGAGTCCCTGGTACCACCAGCCAGCTTCTGTGAAGCTCAGGCAGCACAAACCCACGACCAGCAGGGGGCAGTCTGGATCCTAGTTCCAGCTCTACCTCCTACTGTTCTTGTGGACCCCTGAACCCACTTCTGCAAGATCACACCGCTGAAGGCGTCTCCTCTCAGTGTCTCTACACACCCCCCGCCCCCACCTCTGCAAGCGAGTGCCATCCTCCTTGCCCATATCTGTCTACCAGGAGAGCTATGGCCATAATGGCCCCCCGCCATGAACAGGACTGCTCACATGCATAACCCCAGCCCCTAACACGGTGTCTGACACATGGAAGGGGCTCACGGGTGGATTAATAAGTGGGACACTGCACTACAAACGGCTGTGGAGCCCATTGCTGGAAACATCCCCAGAGAGAACGGCAGTGGGGCCCCTGACCGTTCTGAGTGATGTATGAGGGTTATACGATGCAACTCTTCCTGTTTCAGGTTATACTGCGGCCTCAGTATGAGAGATGTCAGCATTAGTTATCTATTGCTGCATAACACATTCCTTCAATACTTACTAGACATTTATTTCACAGTTTCTGTGGTCAGGAACTGGAGAAGTGCTCCATTGGATGGCTCAAGTTTTCTTAGAAGGTAGCGGTCAGATACCAGTGAGGGCTGCAGTCATCTGAAGGCTTGACCGGGGCTGTAGAATCTGCTTCTAAGGAGGCTCGTGGCAGCAAGTTGGTGCTGGCTGTTGACAACAGGCCTCCGTTCCTTGCCATGTGGACCTCTCCGCAGGTCTGCTTGAGTAACTTCACAACATGGCAGCTGGCTCCCCCCAGGAAGAGTGATTCAAGAGAGAGCTGGAGGGAAGTCACCATGTCTCTTATGACCACACTTGTCTTTTAGGGCTGTGGTGACGGTACCACAAACAGGGTGGCTTAAAACAACCCATATTTACTCTTTCACAATTCTGGAGGCCAGAAGTCTGAAATCAAGGGGTCAACAGGGCCACACTCCCTGCAAAGGGCCTATGGGAGGATCCTTCCTTGCCTTTTCCAGCTTCTGGGGGCCCCAGATGTTCCTTGGCTTGTGGCAGCATCGCTCTGTCAACTCTGCATCCATCTTCACATGGCCTTCTCCCCTGTATCTGTCTACTCTGTCTCTCTCCTTATAAGGACACCAGTCATTGGATTTAGGACCCGCCCTAATTCAATATGATCCTTGATTACATCAGCAAAGTCTCTATTCCCAAATAAGGTCACATTCACGGGTACCAGGGGTTAGGACTTCACCATATCTTTTTGGGGTCCACAATGAGCTGGTCTTGGAAGTCACCTATCATCATTTCTGCAATAGCAAGTGTGTACAGGGGTCAGCCCTGTTCAGGGTGAGAGGAGACTACACAAGGGTGTGCATATCAGGAGGTGAGGATAATTGGGCGCCATCCTAGGCTGGCTACTACAACATCAGATGCCAAATTGAGCAGGAGACACTCCCCCACCATGTGTGGTATTTACGAAGGAAACGATGGAGAACGAGTGGCATAGCGCTTGGGCCCCCAGCCTATCAGGAATATACAAAGGGCCAGAGTGTGGAGAATGGGAAGCTTTGGAAATGGAAACCTGAAAGAGTAAAGCTATGTCGGGAGCTCCACCCTCAACGGAGTTGGGGTCCCTACCACCTCCATCTCAAGCCTCCTGATGGGGGCTTCCACGAAGCCATTCAGAGCTGTGGGTCCCCACGGGCCTGTTCCAAGTGGAGGGGCTGCACTGGGATTGGGGCAGGGGCCATATAAGTACTTCGGGGGGCCCAGATGCAGGCTGTAGGGGAGAGAGGTCCTGCAGGGACTCATTTAAGTTCTGTCGCGCCTCCTGGAGGGGCAAAGGGCTCTCAGCAGGAAGACATTGAAGGGGGATGCTGGATTCCTCAGGGCTGAAGATGGAGTCACAAGTCCTTACCTAGAATGGAGATGCAGACTGGGAACCTCAGGAGAGAACCTCAGAGATGGGAACCTCTGAGGGAGGAGACCCCCCAGGAAACAGTGTTCACTGCCTGCCAGGCCCGGAGAGCTGGTGGCAGGTGAGAAAACAGACAGAAAACAGGCTGGCGGCCCCAACGACAGACTGGAGCAGGAGGAGGAAGATTTTTCTCTAAAGGAAGATGAGTCATTTTATATCTGTGACTGGATGCTTTAAACCTCTACCTTGATTGTGGATTTTGTGACATAAAATGACCATACCTGAGGCTGACCAGAAGAGGTGTGGGGTTGGCTGGGCTGTCACCCATGGGAAGAGAAAACGCCTTCCTTGCTGAATCGTCAAATGGACAGGAAGAGGCAAAGACTGAATTGCATTTTGATTACATCCCACATTCAACAGATAAGGTTCACCGGACTCACGTTCTCTCAAGGGAAGTCGGGTCTTATATTCCCCTCCCTCTACCCCCCAAGGGCAGAGCCTTGATCCACTGCGAGGTTCCTGAAGAAAGTTCTGTCTCAGCTTTTGTCCAGAATTGAAAAATGTCTACTATTTTTCCCTTCCTATCTGTCTGGAAATGACACCAAGAACAACAACAAAAAAGGACTCCTTGTCCCGGTGCAAAACACCCACACCCTCCGAACTCTTCACCCCGTCTTGGCCTGACTTCACCCCAGGAGGGGGAGGCGAGGCCGGAGGTCGCGGGCTGCACGTGCTGGAGGAAAGGTTCTGGGAGGATACAGATCTGCCTGGGAACAAAAGCTGTTTTTCCCTGTTGTCAAAGTCAACTAAGTGGGGGAGGGGTCTGGGAAAAGCCAGGAGAGAGCATGGTGGTGGGGGGGAGGTTCTGCTAAAAAAATGTAAATTCTCTAGGAATGTCAGAGCTGCCACTGATCAGTCCTTTAAGTAACTTATTTGTTATTGTTGGGGGGAAAAAATGGCTGCCTCTGAGTCTCCTCTCTCTCATTGTCTTTGCAGCAAGCTTGGGACTACCTCTGTCCTTCTTTAGGAGTCAAGCTTTGTAAAGAGGGGCAGGCCCTTCAGAGAGGACACTAGGACCAGGCAGGAGCTGGGGCTCTGCAGAGAGTCGGGGTGGGGGGGTGGTCTTCAGAGCATTGGTCTGCTGATCAGACACCCACCAGGAAGCTTCCAGCAAGAACCAGCTGAGCAGAGGCGTGGGCTGGAATGCAAGTGGGGATGTGAGCCTGGAAAGCAGGAGCAGTCCATACTCAGAGCTTCTAGAAAAGCCCGCGTCCCCCAGCACAGATGCTTTAGGGAGTGGAGACCTGGTTCTCTACATTTCAGTAAAAAGCATCTATCACGCTAACGATGACGGGGGTATTTCAGGACCTAAACAAGCCTAGTTTTTCAGTCTGTAAAAGAGAGAGCTCCTAATACTCTTTAAAAGATGCTAGGCTCTAAATAAAATCCCTTTGTCACCAGGCCACCCATTTCTCTCTCTCCCAGACCCTGGTGCCAAGAAGCAGTCACAACCCCCACCAGGCAATGACAGCACTCTTGGATCAGTTTCCCGAAGCGCTTAATCATGAACAAGTTGCTGTCACTTTGCCTGGAGCTGACAAGCCCCGGAGAGTCTGAGGGTGAGGCCTTCCCTGGCGAGCACACAGCCCTTTCCCGGGGCCTCAGTTTCTCCGAGCGTGTTTGCACTGGGGAGTAACTCCAGAGCATGTGAGTTCAGCCTGGGGTTAGCAGGCCTTGTCAACTTCAGCACCAATGACATTTTGGGCTGGATAATTCTGTGGGGGCTGCCCTGTGTGTTGTAAGGACGTTTAGGACCATGTCTGGCCTCCATCCACAAGATGCCAGTAGCATCCCCTCCCTCTCCTCTCCCATCATTGTCACAATCAAAACGGCCTGCAGACATTGCCAAACATCCCTGGGGGGCAAAATCACTCCTGGCTGAGAACCACCGGCTAGGAGCAGTGCCCATTCAGTGACTGGACAACGAAGAAGATCCAGGGTAGAGCTGGGCCACATGTATCCCAAGGGAATTTTCATTTTGTGCAAGAAAACCCCAAGTCTTTGTGGCCCTTGTGTCAGTTAGTGCTCTCTTGGTTGCACCAAGTGATAAAAAGTACAACTCTAAATGACTTAGGGAGGGAGGTGGATGCTGTCTCATATAACCGGGAAGACCAGGGACTCGAGCAGAGTGCTGACTGAGGACTAGCTTGACCAGGGACTCAGACAGTATCACCAGGACTTGGTTTATCTTTATCTCTTGATTCTGCTCTTCTCCATATTCTCTTCTTGTAGGGGCAAGATAGCTGCCAGCACTCTAAGCCTATATCTTCCCAGGTTTGAGGAAGAAATATGAAGTGTTTTTCTTTCTGCAGTCCTAGCAAAAGTTTCATTGCACTTCATTGGCTCTGATTTGGTCATGGGCCCATCACCAAGCAAAAGCCCATGGCCGGGGAATGTGACAGCTTAACTGGCCAAGCTGCAGTTACACACCTACCCCTGGATCTGGGAGTGAAGTCAACTCTGCATGCAGGACATCGAAGATGGAAGAGTGGGGGTTCCCAAGAGGAAAACCAGGGTACAACTCTAGAGGACAGGTGGAAGGATTCTGGATAACGAAAAGCAATGGATAGCTACCACAGTGTGTCTACTAAAAAGAAGCCCGTTGTTGTTAAATCCATCCAGGTAAGAGCTAACAGTGTAAGGAGGACTTTGCTGAATGGCAGCACAGAGACTGTGCCATGATTGTCCAAATCAACCTGCAGGTGACAGACAAAAGCTCTCATATGGTCTCTAGCACAAACTAGCAACTGAGATGGTTCATTCAAATGGGATCCTGAAATGGAGACTATCAGAGTTTCATCAAGATTCATCCTCCCCTTCTTCTGAAGTAACACATTTGTAGTTGGGCCCAGAGCTCCCCAGCTGGAGATCACAATAGCCAGCCTCCCTTGCATGTAGGTGTGACCATGTGACTAAGTTTACACTATATGAACAGAAGAGATGACCAGACCTATGCCTTAGGACAGTGGTCATGCTCATCTACACTCTTTCCCTTTCTCTTGGACCAGAACGCGAACTTGCCTGAGGCCCAGCTTTGACCACACAGGTGAAAATGAAGCCCTAAGGGATGACAGATGAGGATGCAAGGAACTGGTGCCAAGATGGGACTAGATCCCTGAAGGACCACATGGAGCAGAGCCTCCTGCCAGCCTGGAATGAGTACCTCAAATGAGAACGAAAGAAATTTCTGTCTTTTCTAAGGCACTAAATTATTGTGTTTCATCTATTTTAAGATGCAAGTTTTTTTCATATTCTAATATCTCTGAAATCCATCATGCCATTGGCCAGGCAGTGGTCATCAGGAGCAACCCTTAAGTCAGGCCCCAGGAAAATATTTTTGTGGGGCTCCTGTCTATACAAACAAATTAATTTTAAAATAATGCATTACAAAATGCATAGGTCCATGTGAGGCATAGAGTTTTTTCAATGACGACTTAGAATAATGGGAACAGAAGAGCTGCTAACATATTTGTTTATGGTCCAATCAATTCCTCCTCCTGGCCAGGCACCATCTCTTCCTGTTTAGATCCAGAAACCATCTTCTCATAATTTCAGATCTCCCACCACAAGAAAACAATAGTAACATATCACTATGTTGACTAAATATGGGACATTATTCTTTTAAGAACACCATGCCAATATTCTTCTTAAGCCTTTATTTGCCTTTGTTGCAGACTATTGATTGACGTTTATTGAGGCTTTATCTCCGTTCCAGAAATTGCATATTGTATGGAAGTGATGTTTTGGGTTCCTTTGATAGAGATCCCATGTGTTTCCAATCCCAGATACCCTCGTTGGCCAAAGTTCATGAAAGAGGGATTTTTAAACAAGTAACAGTGGTAACAGAACACTTAGGTTTTGAACTTAGAATATACTTAGACCATAAAAGCTGGTTTTCACAGTTTCTTTCGCCATTTGAAGAAGGTGTAAAGTGAGTTGCTGACTTGTTTTCCAGACTTTGGCAGGTCCCTTCGCTGAAGAGTCCCTTTTTCCAAAGAGCAGAGCACGACCCAGCGGCCGCCACCCCTCTCCCAAGTCCTGGGGAGTGCAGGGCCGGCCGCGCCTGCGCACATGCAGTTGGGGCGTCCTCGCCACCTGCGCCCTGTCCCCCACCGTCCTGGGTGCTCTGGTGCGGGAGGCCCTTAGGTCCGCATCAGCCAGAGGGGTGGGGCCGGTGGATCGCCTTGCGGGGTGGAACTGACTGAAGGGATGGGAGTCTGGCTGTAAGGGAGGAAGAGGATGAGAAGACCATGGGAGGAAAGGGGTGCAAAACGAACGAGCGCTGGAACTCAGCCCGCGGGGGAAACATGGGGGGGAGGGGAATGGGACCCCCACCCCCCCACCTCATTCCTGGGGCCACGACCTTCGCCATGAGCCAGGGGACCAGCAAAGGAGCTGTGAATGGGTGAGCAACAGGCTATAAGATGTGCAGGACAAATATTATACAGAAACAGCAAAAGGGACAAGGTTCTGAGTGGGAAATGGCAGGTAATGGGACCAGATCCGTGTCAACAGAACCTTTATATCAAAATCAATTTAAGGCCAATCTGTCTACTGCTATAATTCCAACCATCATCCAGTGCAAGGAACTTCAGAGCTCCTAAACCCATTTGGGAGACGGGTGAGGCATGCCTAGACTTGGAGCAGCCTTTGCCGCTGGGGTTGGGTCTCGGTGGAAGCCAGTCGTCCCACAAAACCTTTTTTAATGCCAAAGTCATGACCATTTGGTGACACATTCTGGACTTTCCAAGGATATGACACAATTATAGCATTCCTTTTCTTATCGTGATATATTTTGGTGCTTTGTTTGACACTTCTTGCATATGCAGGATCCTTCTGGTAAGATCAAGAAAGTGCCAGCATCAAAACTTGAAGAAACAGTGTCCGTGACTTGGAAAAAATCCCAGAGATAATAGTGAAATACTCTTTTAAGATATGCTGCATCACCAGTGCTCTTGGCATGAAGACTGATAACTGCTGGGGAAAACTACAGCCACGATTCTGAGATGAGAAGTGGTTCCGAAGAGTCGGCCTCTGATGGAGAAGGGGATTTGGCGCTCCGTGTCAGTGAGCACTCACACATTCGTCTAGTCCCAGTCGTTCCCACTCTCTCAGGTTCCAGGGCTGGCCTCACCAGACTGGATTTCCCACTGTGCCTTAAGACAAGATAGTATATCAGGATGGGTCGTGGTAGTTCCAGGCCTCACATTGGTGCTGGAGACACAAGGTGGCGTGATGTGTGGACACAGAGCATCCTCCCAGCATTGATGTGACTGGGCTGCTGTGGTTTCTTCCAGCTTGCCTTTAGAGAATAACAAACACTTGACAGCTTGCAAAGCGCTTTTTATTTATATTATTATTTTTCTCTCATGCCATTCTCACGAACCTGGAAAGGAGGGCAGACATTATCAGCACCATTTCGAGCCCCAGTGAGGGAAGAGTTAGGGTGATAATGAAAAGAGAAGTAATCATGTAAGACTTTGAGCAACTAAAGATACAAGCAGTTTTGCTTTGGGACACAGGTCACAGTACAGCCAATCAGTGAGAAGGTCGTTTGTTTCCAACGCTCTACCCACCCTCCACTTTGCCACGTTGGTGGGTTAGAGTGGCCCCAGGAGAGGATGCTGTGTCTAGCAGAGCAACAGGAGTGACCATTAGAAGAACGGTGTTCTTCCAGCGGACACACATGTTGATGAGCATCTCTTTTAAGGGGCCGTGAAGGATGGACTGCCAGTGGGGAGGTGGCAGTGGAACAGCAGGGTGGGTCTGCCCATGAACCTATGGGAGATACCTCAGGGGCATCCAGAAATAGCTGAGGAAGAGTTGGCAGGGAGAAGGGACGAGTAGCAAGTTCTACAGACCTTTGTGGGGGACTCAGAATTAAAGAAATTGAGGTCTGGATGTCAGTAGGACCTCATGGCACCTGCAGGCTGGTGAAGTCTGGTAGCAGGGTGTTGTGAAACACTGCCCTTTAGTCTTCTCTTCTCTATGTCATTCAAATTCAAAAATCCTGTCTTTAGTGAAAATGCCATGAAAGATGCTTATAGTGCAGATCTGGGGCAGAATTCCCACTAACTCATGGCCCTGCCTCCCCCTATCCTTCGTGGGGGCAGTGGCTAGAGAAGTCTAGCCACAGGGTTTTGGGGTAGGAGGAAAATAAATAGTTTTTCCCATGTTAGGGTAGAGTACCAGATATGATTTGCTAAAGGCTTCTGCATGACTAGGTTATTAGGCAGAGGTTTTTGCTATTCCAACTAAAGTTGGAATGAGGCGGAATATGGGGTAAACTGCAGCAGCGTAAAGGATTTAGATTAGAGCAGTAAAGGATTTCCCAACATCAAAGGGAAACAGCTTCTCTGCGCTATGGCCATTTTTAAAGGTAAATAGAGAGGCCCCCTGGTCTGCCAGCCTCCCAGGTCTAGTTGAAATGGTGCCCCACATCTCTTTTCCTGAACGCCCACCCTACACCTAAATCCACTGACCTTCCGTGTGTGTTCCATTTCGTCGTTACAGCACTTAACAAAACCCAGCTGTGAACTTCTCAGGGGTAGAGACTGTGTCTTATTCTCCACAGTGTCCCTGACCCTTAGGAGGTACCTAGTACATAGTCAATATCGCTTGGTCTGATCATAAGTGAAAAGCTGTCTTGAGACAGGAGAATATGTTAGTACTCTTTAGAGCAATATGTGTTAGCACTTTTTGAGCTTCGTCTGTGGCCTGGGCTACGAGGGGCTCCAGAGAAACTGTTATGAGGATGAAAGGAGGAAGCATCAAGAGAACATATGTACAGGGGCTGGTCCCATAAGGCCCCTTCTCCCCTTTGTCCCCTAACTTCTGCGTGCCATTGGGTCTGGAAGCAAAGGGCAGGTGCTCTGCGTGAAGACAAGAGGTCTGAATGATTTCTCAAGAATGGCAAAGGATCTGAGAGAGGTGGATAGTGGAGAAAACGAGCAAAATGCAGGCCCTGCACTGGGATCTGGGAGGGCAACAGAGAAGCCACAGAGCGCTAACGCAAGGTGGTGTCGGAGCATCCTGGTGCCACAGTGCAACAACCCATAAGAGCCTCCTCTTTTCTTTGTGGATTCCCGATATCGTCCACTCAGGAGGGGCATCGAATGAGTGTGCACAGCATTGTGCACCACTGCTGTCGGGAACAGTTGCTTCACACCATGCCCTGGCACCTTCCTGAAGAAGAAGAAGATGCCAAACCAATCCAGCAGACAAATCAACTCAAGGGAAAGGGGCTAGTCAACCCCTTTGTATAGCAACTGCCTCCCCAGTGGGAAAGAAGTTAGCTCAAGTGATCAAAGGACTCCCTGATGCAAGATCTGGAACATTCCAAAGTCCCTCCTTAAGTGCACAGAGGCTGATCGCATGCTGCAAAGTAGACAAAGAAAGGCAAGGGACTTCTTTTTAAACTGGAATGTGTAAAATAGAGGCGGGGAGGCTGTGAACAGCTCACAAGCAATTACGCGGGAAGACTACAGAACAGACGCAGGGCAGCGCCCGAATACACTGGCAGTGTCAGCTCCAACAAGAGCTATTTAAGAGCTGCTAATTACTGAGATTCCAGTAAGAGCATGTCTTAAAAGTGATTTTGAACTGATTGCAGCTTTTTGAACTGATTGCAGCTGTAAGCTATAAAGGTAGGAATCTAAATAAAAGTGAAAAATCCTTTGATCAAACACAAAGGAAACCTTCCAAATAAAAATACCTTAATTTTACATATACATCATAGCTGTCTGTTTCACACGTGTAAACAAATGATGTATACATATCTATTAAACACATGAGCTCCCTGAGACCAGGGACCATACTTATTTATCCTTATAAGTCCTTGCAGTATCTAGCATTGTATCTGGTACGTAGAAGATGCTTACTGAATTGAATTTAATTGAAGCAATTGCTGTATTAATGATTTGATCAGATAGTTGTCACTTTTTATGATACTGGGCCACTATAAGATGAACACTGGGGTAAAGCAATACAAAAGGCCATTTTAATAGCCTCAAATCCAGGAAAACATACCTATTTTTCTAGAAGCCCAAAAGAAATATGCAAATACAGTCATTCTTGAAAGGCGAGCCAACCACTCTACATTCCACCACAGAGACCATATTGATGCCCTGTGCCAGTTGCTAGGCAACCACTTGGTAATTCCCCATTAATAGAGATGGACCAGTCATGTTCTTTCCGGGCTGTTTGTGACAGGAGGAGACAACAGGTAAAGGACAGCCAAGAACACCTGCACCTGGATGACACAATCGCTCCTGAAGTGTGATGACAGTGGAGAAAATCCCCATGCCCTGTCAGAAAGTGCCGGAGGGAGAATTTTGTTAAATTATTAGCACAAGACATTCCAGTGAATTTTCTTGCATTTACCCTGTGGGTAAATCCTGTGGGTTTTCCTGTTATCCCTACCCACAAAGCAGGCGGCCAAAAGCACTGTAGTTCTGCATGCGGATGGCTGTCAAGTCAATAAGGGCTCCAGATCAGCGTGTCCGTGACTCCAGCTGGGATGAGATTTCACCAGATGAAAGCAGCATTTTAAGTCTCAAAAGGGACACTCAACACCTCAAAGAAAACCAAGTTCTGGGTGAATAAACCACACTTTTTTATACCTGAAGAAAATGCTCTTAGTAATTTCTTTGTTTGGATGTGATTTCCTAGCCATTTCAGGCAAATGAGCTGCCTTGTGAAGACTCCACTCCACTGCACGTACTGACATGGCTGCCTTTGAAACAGGCTGAAAACACGATAAAGCATTGGAGGATGAATAAGGACTGTCTCAAAGCTTCTCTGACATTAAGTAAAAGAGAACTTAAATTTAAATGCCACTTCAAATTTGGGAAGCTAAGAGGATTTCTCTTTTTCACATGAATTTCTAAAAGAACTCCCCCCACTAGGTTTTTTTTTAAAGAGAATATTTGCCCACCCCCTACTCCCATGAATATATTGAAGTCTTCCTTGGAAATTGCTTGCTTTTCAGTCTCCTGTTTGAGATTTAACTTTGAGATCCTGGTCTCCCCAATCAGCCAATCAGTGGCAGAGAAAGCAGATTCTGAATCGAGATAAAATTAGCCATGTAGTTTTGGTGAACACCGGGGCAAGGCATCCACCCAACATCCGGGGCCCATTTATCCAAACTGTTGTGAGGTTGACTCAAACAAGCCCAGGCGGCCAACCCTGTGGAGTGAAGCCTGTCACAGGGACCAGCCCTGCCTGGCCAGTGTGCAAAGGTCCTGGGCACATCTCTGTCTGCAAAGTAAAGCCACCACATCCGTCATCTCCACTGCCCACCAGCTTTTAGGAGTCTTCATGGAATTCCAAACAGAGTCAGCCAAGAGTCAAATCAAACGTTAGGGAGGACGATGCAAGGGCATTCTTGAGCAAATGCTCTGATGGAAAAGATCTTCCAATGACTAGGGGTGGGGTGGGGTGGGGCAGGAGGAGCAACAGAGGCTCTGGAATTTCTGTGGCAGAATTCCAAGTGTGGAGCAAACCTGTCAGCAGCGGCTCCCTTTGCTCCTCCTTCTCATATGCCTCAAATGACACATATGGTTGTGTGCACAAGGCGTGGAGGTGGCAGAGAGCAGACCGTGTCAGGGAACTGACAAAAGAAAAGGAGATCTCCAGTTGGTCCTTGTACCATGTCCTGGAAGCGACTCCCTCCCCTGGTTGGTGGTGTCTTCCTTCTCTGGAGTCCTGTCAGTGATGTGTGAGCCCACTGTTAAATTTTCAGGAAGCTGGGGTCCCATTGATGTCAAGTTGGTTGAACACTTACTATGTAGAATTTGCTTTGTGGGAGAAAAACATTAGATATAATTCCTGCCCTGAAGGAGCTCAGGCTCCAGTGGGGGAGACAGATCGGTACGCGAGAAATCACAGTGCAAACCAGTCTGGATGAAGCCACAGGAGACAGAAGGTGTCCAATCTGGGGAATAATTAACGTTTGTGCGGAGGCTGCTCCTGACCTTGGGCTTTGTAGCCAGCTTCCTATTACTGAAGTGTCAGCTTCTGCTCAAGAGCCCCAGGTCCGTCTGGCGTTCTGCTGTGACGGCCTGTCTTCCCTGCCTTTCGGCAATGCCATGCCGGGGAACTCAGCTGGAGTCCAGAGGCTGTTTACAGAAGGGAGGGAAACCTGCAAGGCAAGATACGAGGCCAAGGAGAACCTATAAGTCAAAAATCAGATGGTTCCACGCAAAGGGGCAACTGCACAGCTTTCTGGGTCATCTAGAGAAAGAAAGAAGTTGAGAGTTTAAATCAAAGACTTCACATTTAGTGGGGGGAGATGACACTTTTAAAATCTTTCCACTAAAAAGATTCTAGATAGGGTATCTACCAAGTAAAAGGCACTGCTGAGTGGTGTGGGAAGAAACGTGGGTTGAAACCAGCACATACCCCCCACACAAGAAATATCTCTACCAAGCGCCGAGTGAAAGAAAGAGGACCAGATGGAGGTGTCTTCTGCAAAGCTTGCCTATTCAGTGCCCAGTCTCCATCCCTGGCATCCCTTCCCACACACGTGTCTGTACCTACTGCCCTCCAGCTCCCCACGAGCCTCCTCCTTAGCACGTCAGGAAAGGGCATGGTGGTACCATTTCCACTTTAACATGGAGGCAGTCTGGCAGGGTGGCTAAAAGCAGGGACTCTGCAATTCAAATCCTGGCTCCATCACTTACCACCAGTGACCTCGGCAAGTGACATGGCCTCTTTACCTTGGTTTCCTCCTCCGTAAAACGAGAATAATGATACCACGTTCATCTCATAGGACTGTGTGAGGATTACATGAGTAAATCTAGGCCAATCACTTAGGATAGTGTCTGGCAAATAGTAAGCACTCTGTTAGCTGTTACTATGAAAGAATTTGTCTTGGGTTCTAGAGTATTTGCATCTTGAGCAATTATACTTAAAAGGAATTTCAGGTATTGGCAAGATGATGGAGAATTATTTGTGAGGGGTTTCCATTGCCCTTGAAATAAAACCTGTGCCTATAAATTAGTCCTGACTATAACTTGAATGTTATCCTTTTATTGTTCCTGCTCTTCCAGAGAGCCCGTAAGAATCTGAGCCAAGAACCAACCTAGCTGCTGGGGGCGCCTACTCACCTGACTGCTAAGGAAAAGATCACACATCCCGCTATCGTCCACCTCTCTCTGCCAGCCTGGGACATGTAGCTCCCTCTGCCCACACACAGGCCGGAGCCCCTCTCCCCTTCTCTCACTGACCCATGGCTCTGGGATTCTGGAGCATCTGCACACCTACCATCCCATCAAATCCTCTTGAAAAAGTGTGAAGTGGTGAGCACCAGTAAGGCTAGACACTAGCTTCAGCCAAGAGTATAACTATTTGACAGATGGCCAAGCTACGGTTCAGAAAAATAAAGTAGATGGTTCTCAAATGCCAGCCTCATGGCAATGTTTTCACTGCTCCTCAGCAAAACTGGAAAGATAAGAATAATGCAATGAGTCTTTCATAAAGCAGAAATTATTCAATTTTTAAATTGTGAGCTCACGGCCTATCTCCCTCCCTGAGTATATGTGGGTAAGATGTTGAAATGCCCCTTCCTTTAAAAAATGATATTGATAGGAGCTGGCATTTGAAACCAGATCTTTTGAATACTTCCACTGCTGTTATACTATCTTAACTACTTTCAAATAATTTTAAAATAACTTTAATTTTAAATTCAATCTTAAATATTAAAGTAAGTATTAAACAATTATTTATAAATATTTTAAAGTATACAGTATATTGTATACTTTAAAATATCTTCAAATAAAGCTCAACACAGGGTTAACTCTTCATGGCAGGGTTGAAAACTCAAATCCTCACACGAAGCGGGCAGGGTAACAAATTAATGAAGTAGGCTGGGCAGAGGCACAGTTTCTGACCTCCAGTCTGTCCACTCTGTGACAGGAAAAAGGAAAAGCGGCTGATTCGCAAATCCTTAAGTGTAGCATTTAAGGGAGCAGGTCTCCCCCTGCTGGCAGTGATGGTGGCAAAATGAGCCTTGAACCACAACTGGTACCGAGGACTCAAATTAGAAAGGACTCTGCAGCAAGAAGTGGCGCTTGGAAACCCATTCTCCGTCATGGGAACCTTAGCCTAGACCAGAGTGTGACAGCGAAGATTAAAGAACTCATCAACAGAGATGCTGATTGACAAACTCTGGCGAATTAACATAGAAAGGAAGAAAACTTTCTACATTGGTTTGGCCATATTTTTATAATATTCAGTTTCATGAATTATTTATTCTATACATCTAATTACATAGAACCACACAGTGGTTCAATAAAAATTATGGCTCTCAGTAAACTGGTCTGATTCATTTGGTTCCATGACCAAACTTGTCTTTGAAGTTCGAGTTATTGATACAGCATGGCTGTCTGCTCGTAAGGTAAGTAGAATCACGGCAGTTTGATTTATTTGCACCTTTGGAGGACTAAAATAATCCTCATGCTTTTGCTTATTTCATTTATTCTCTTTCGCCTAGTCTGTATGATGCTCTCACCCACTTCCATTACTGTAAATCCAACTTTTACCTGTCCTTCTTAAAGCTTTAGCTCCTGGTCTCTTCCTCCTCCAACAACAAACAAAAATCAAGCTGAAGGTTATTGTTTTACTCCCTTGATTTTATTAATTACGTTTTCTTCAAAATCCTCTGGCATTTAGCAGATTCTCTCTCATCCTGTTTACTAGAGCAGGTCTTTATTTCCCATATCAGATTCTAAGGCTATTTGAAGGCAAAGACTGTTTTATTCTGCCTCAAAAAGAGGCAATATGGCTTAACACTTAAGATCCTGGGTTTAGTAGTTGTGTCATCACCGGCATAAACTTCAGCACCCTCATCTATAAACTGGAAATAATAGCACCGATCTCATAAATTTCTAGAGGCATCATAAGAGAATGCATGTAACGCTGCCTGGCTCTTAATTACTTGATAATTGTTTACTATTGTTTTCACTTCCTCCATCTCCTCAACAAAAGCCTTACATGCTGTAGGCGTTCAATTATTATTTGTTGGTAGAGCTTATGCTAATAAATGCATTCATAGCTAGGAATGCATTAGCATTATCTGTGTCTGGAGAATTACCGTGATTTAACGGTGACCTCGCAGCGCTCAGAAAGGCTTAGATTACCAACAGAGGGCGACTTCCCCTTTCCCCGTCATCTAGATCGGAACTACCCAATTCAATTTTCTGCGACACTGGCATGCGGCTGTCCAATAAAATAGCCATTAGCTGTATATGGTTATAAAGATTTGAATGTGGCTAGTGCAGCGGAGAGGCTGAAGTTTTTTCACTTTAAAGAGCTCAATATCCTCTGGTTGCTACTGGACAGGGCAGCTCTAGATCTGGCCTCCACCTTGCAGCCTCTTTAGAGTCACCCGTGTAGAAATATTTCCTAATCTAAGAAGTAACCCTCACTGACTCAACGCATCAGAACTTCAACTGATCCCAACCCCTTTTTTTAATCTTCAGCTGTTCCACGTGTGTGACGCTTCACCAAGCGCTGGCATGAGAAACAGCATCCATATAAAACCCAACATCTTGGACAGTCGCACGGGACAGAGTGAGTCACACATCAAATGACATGCAACCATCCAACAGAAATACTGACGGCGCCCCAGCCTCGCGGAGCCCTGTCTCCAGGGGTAGGCGGGGACGCACCCCAGCCGCCGCGACAGGCGTGACAAAAGCGAGAGCCGCGTGCGGGGCGGTGGGGACACGGCTGCCTCCCACGCCCCCGCCCCGCCAACGGCTCGCATGGCCTGTCCCGGTCCCCACCCCTAACGGACAAGCCGAAAGAGCCGTTCCCTCCGGCCGCCCTCCACCGCTCCCGCAGGAGAACCACGCCTCCCGCCACGTGTGCTAGAGGCCGACCCGCTGCCGGCTTCTCCAAACCCCGCCTCGAAACCCTGCCCGGCGGCTCGTCTCTCAAGGTCCCCGGTACAAAATGGCGGCGGAGCCTGGGGGACCGACCATAGAGACGTCGGCCCTCTGCGGAGGGAGCGCCAGTCCTGTCGGGACGCACGCCCTCCCCGAGAGGCGCGCCGGCCTCACCTTCCGGCGGAGGCGGGAACAAGGAGCGCCTCCTAGGGCCCTTCTAGGAGCACAGCGGGCAGTCTCTATGGTGCAGGGTCCTCCGAGCAGAGTCACGTGGCTGGAGAAAGCCCCGCGGAGGCAGGGGAGGAGAAATGGGCGGGAGGCGGCTGGGATAGCTCGGGACGCCGCGACGACGGGGTTGTCATGGAGCCGCGGGGCCGGGCTCGCGCATGCGCCACCAGACCCGCCAGTCTGGTCGTGGAGCGGCGACCCCGGCCCTAGGTGAGGAAGGGACGGCTGGGCGCGGGGCAGGGTTTGGCTGAAGAGCTGGGGAAGGAGGTGGGAGTAGGGGAGAGAAGAGGGGGAGCGAGGTGGGCCAGAGAGAGACCAGGGACTCTCGGGGGACAGAAGGCCAAACGGTTCGAGCGGGAGGTGGTGCGTCCCTCCCGCATTGAGTCGGTGGGTTTGGCTAGGAGGGGCGGGACTGCGTGGGAGAGGGCATCGCGGGTGGGGAGGGGGCTGGGGCCGGCCTGGGGGGCTTGTGCGAGGAGTCGGTGGGGGAAGACCGTTGGGGCGGTGGGCCCTGCTCCCCTGCTGGGCTTCCGGGCGCCGGGAGAGCCTGGAGGCCTGCCGGGCTGTGAGCAGGGTATGAGCAGGTGAGTGGGCGAGGGAGCTGGTAACCCGGTGAGGGTCCTGGGCCTCCAGTTTCGGGGTGGAGGTAGTGCCCCGTTCTGGGCCCGGGGCACAGGTGTGCTGTCTTTTCTGGAGACCTGCTGTCACTCCCTTTGCTGGTTATTTCTCTTGGGTGGCCAACTTGCCAGGCGTGGTGCCAGGGAGAGGAGAGGTGGGGGAGCACGTGGGTAGTGCCAAGTGAGGAATTAATGGTTAGTGGGTGGGTTGGGGGGAGCTCTAATTGCAGACCCAGGGCACAGGCCCCAGCCAGTGATTGCCCAAGTCCTGGCAGTAGGCATTGCCTGGGCGTTTGCCTGGGAGGCTGGTGGTATGCCAGTCACAGCACAGTCCTAGGGTCTGCCCAGTTCTGCCCTGCTGAGCTGGCAGGCTGGTGGATGCCTGGAGGGTGCTCCTGCTGTCTGGCACAGATGCAGCGTGGGCTGGTGCGAATGGGGGGGGTGGGCACTGTTACTGTGGGCCCTCTCAAAGCTGGGATTTGAGAAAGTTCTCTGATATTATTTCCTCCTTGAAAGAGGAGAATGGAGTGAGCCATACCTGGTTCCAAATAGAGGACATTGTATGGAATCAGGGTTCAGGATTTTTGACCTGAATTTGCAGCCAAGTTGGGAAATGAAAATGGATGTGAAGGGGAAGATGAATATTAGAGATTTCAGTAGATGGGTTTTTTTTGTTGTTGTTCTCTGTTAAATTGTGCACACATTCCCCCAGAATGGTATCTCTGAATGTGCAGACCAAGAGACAGTGACTTCAGAGAAGCCTAGTAATGTATTTATAATTCTCACTGGGATTACTTGTGGTTTTCTGGGTGGTAAGGTCTTAATTTTCTGTGGCCTTATCACTTTATTGTGTTTAAGCCTCTGCTCGTGCTTTCGCCTCACACCTCTGTCTGCGCACGCATGTTATACACGTGACACATTTTAAAAGGAACTTGAGCTCTCAGGAAAGTTGCCAAGTATCTATAAAAGGAGAAGTCTGAGAGCAGCATTTCAGATCCTTTTCTTGTAAACCTTGGGTCTCCTTTTTATCACAAGCCTAAATCTCCATAGAGACTGTCTGTGCATTAGACCAGTCTTTGATTTGGTTGGTGGATTTCTCCCTGAGGTTTCATCTTAGAGTAAGGGGTAGGTGAGAGGTCTGTTTCCTGCGGGAGACCAGACCTGGCAGTTAGATCTTGAGGTGACCATCGTGTTAGGAAATGCGGCATCTTGACCTTCAAGCTGTTCATGTATTTCGGTGACAACTAAGCTGCTAGGGCTGTCAGCAAGACTCAGCAGGACAGAAGATTTGTTGGAATTTATTATTCTGTTGAGTACCTCACACATTAATTCTTGGGGGCTGAGGCTGCAGAGATGAAAAAACAACTCTTGAGGTTGAGGAGACAAACAAATAATTAGAATGTAAGAAGTGCATGATGTAAGAAGTGCAAAAATAAAAGAGCCAAATGCTGTGGAGCACTTGTTAGAATTTCATCTGATACCTATTTATAGAAACCTCTATGCTTATTGATTCACTTTCCATTATGAGTTTTAGTGTGTACTGGTCTCTCTGGGAACCTTTTGGACAACGTGCTATGTATGTACTTATAAGAGGCCCGATTAGGGTCAAGTCTGACACTTGGGAGCTTAAGTTGGAGGCCTTCTAATGCAGAGTCAGGCGCGTGGGGGTCTGAGATGTTTGTAAAGCAATATTAGTGGTTTCCAGTCTGTGCCAGGCAGCTGAGATGGCTCAGCGGGTAGGAGCTTGGTAACCCAGTTTTCAACCCCTAGTCAGCTTATGAGCATCTACCTTTATTGTAAGATAATACCAAAGAGGAGGAAGAATCTTCTTGAGGTTTTCAGACTGCCATTTGCACGGCCCTGGGTTTGAGAGCTCTGGTAGTAAATGCCATCACTGTCTGCTTCTCTCTTGTTGAGGGCCTCGTATGGAGCTGTGTATGAGTGGGTCTCTTGTTCACAGCCTCATTGATGTCCTCAGTGCCACTCCCTGGAGGGACTTGCTTCTCTCAGAGAAGAGAGGTCAAGGTGGCATGTAGCCCTTCATTCTCCGTCCCACTGGAACCTCTCTGGGACACTAAGGCCTCCTGCTGCTTAAAGAGAACTTTACTTAGGACAGAGGCATTCATGTTTTTAGTCACTTTCATATGCAAAGTAGTCAATTTACTATCCTAAAGTAGATTATATGTTCTTTATTTCCCACTGCCACCAATTCCCAGGATCTAAAATTTTTGCATCTGTACTCCTATTAACCTGTTTGTCAACGTTTCAGTGTTTTGATTCCACAATCAATATTGTCCTGCAAATTCCCTATGAGCCAGAATACATTGCTGTGTATCTTTAGCTCTGTTGACTACAGTTTAAAAACAGTAACAAGATCTTTTTTGTTGTCTCGTCACAAGGGTTGTAGAAGACTAGATTGGGATGCTTTATCTAAAATACCTGTAGGGGCCGGCACCGCGGCTGAGTGGATAAGTTCACGCGCTCCGCTTCTGTGGCCCAGGGTTTCACCGGTTCAGATCCTGGGCGTGGACATGGCACCGCTCATCAGGCCACGCTGAGGTGGTGCCCCACATAGCACAACCAGAAGGACCCACAACTGAAAATAGACAGCTATGTACTGGGGGGCTTTGGGGAGAAAAAGGAAAAAAAATAACCTGTAAAATAAGCCATGTTTAGTAAGATACTAGGAAACTTTGTCAAGTTCTTAGTTAGTTGCAACATGAGCTGCCTCCATCATCTGAATCAACAGCAGAGACAGACTCGAATAAGTCTGCCTGCCCATCCGCAAGCTACGTCTGCTTCCCTTTTGAAGAAGCCTCCTGTTCACCTTCAGACAGTATTATTTCAGGAAAATGAAACTGTGCTCATTTGTTGTTTCATACAAAAGGCTTCTGATTTAATTAGAGATACAGTTTTACATTTTAGTCTACTTTTTCAACTGGATTGTCTGTGCTGTCACACTTCATAGCCATCCAACAGAGAGACGTTGCTTTTGCACAGTGCTGTGCGAGATGTGACAGTGCCATTGTGGATCTTTTATGCACACAGTACTAAACGTGACCTGTCAAAGAGTGCATGGTTATACATGGATTGAATGGGGATGCCAGTCCCCTTAAATGAGTTAGATATGGCATAAAATAATTTTTCCTTGGAACTATGCTTAAAATTAAAATCAGCATGTGTCCTCTTTAGTCCCCTTCTACTGAATGCAAAACTCTGAGCGAGAGGGTCACTCAAGGATGCTCATAAGCATCCCTGTCTTCTGTTTATTTTGAATCCCTCCCCTGCTTCTGGAGTGGTTGATGTTCTTCACTAGATCCTGTCTTAGCGGGGATGTTCAGACGTGGCGTTTCGGGGTATTCCAGGTGCAGTGCTGTTTGGCAGGGGCTCGTGTCTCCACTCAGAAGGACAAATGGATGGAGTCACGCATGTCTTCAGACATTACCAGGCATTGCGTACACCTGCTGTCTCAGTCCATTCAGTCTGCTATAACAAAATGCCACAGACTGGGTAGCTTATAAACCACAGAAATTTATTTCTCACAGTTCTAGAGGGTGGTAGTCCGAGTTCAGGGTGCTGGCGCAGTCCAGTGAGGGTCCTCTTCCGGGTCACAGACTTCTCACTGTCCTCTCCTGGTCGACCGGGCTACAGCTCTCTCTGGAGCTCCCTTTATAAGGCACTAATCCCGTTTGTGAGGGTCCACTCTCACGACCTGAGCCCCTCCACAAGGCCCCAAATACCATCTTCTTTGGGGGTTAGGTTTCAACATATGAATTTGCAGGAACACAAACATTCAGCCCGTAGCACCCACCCAATTTTGTTAATGTCATTTTCTCTCTTGGCCGCCTCCTCTCTTGATCCCTGCAGTATGCTGTGTTCTTAGCATGCCAGCCTTATAGCTGCCGTTCCTTGGTGACCCACATGGCCTTGTTAAAACATCTGGAAGGATCTCAGCCCCTGCCAGCCCTTTGAAGGGCTCATTTTTCTCATTCTTTGCACTGTTAGCCTAGTTCTGGATCTGCCATGGACAAGCTGTATGTCACTAAGGCAAATCTAGTCTTCTCTCCTGGGCTTCCGACTCGTACCTGTGACAGCCCGCCCAGCAGCTCCCTTGGACGACCCACTCCTTTCTACGTGGCCCAAACTGAACCAGCCTAGCCACCCTACCCAATCCCTTCTGTGCTCTTCTTGGGCTCCCTATCTTAGAAGATGGTACCGCCATCTACCCCCCGACATACGCTCACCAAGCCCCAGCAAGTCAGCCTCCTAATATGTCTCCACTGGCACCACCTCCGTTCGCCTGGACCACTGTGGTAGCACCCCGATAATCTCATTGCCGCTCTGGCCTCTCTCCACTTCAGTCTCAGTCCAGCATCCAAAATGCTTTTAAAATGCAAATTGATCGTGTCAATCTTCTGGTTAAAATTTTTCCATGGTTTCCCAGTGCTCTTCGTACCCAGGTCTTTACAACACGGGTTACAATGCACTGCCTGTCCATCACCCACTGACCCCTCCAGTATCAGAGCATGACCTTCTCCACCCCCCGCGCTGTGCTCTGGCCTCCCTGGCCTTTCAGCTCTCAGAAGGTGTCAGGCTCCTTGCCCCCTTAGGGCCTCCACACTTGCCCCGTCCCCTTCCCTGGCTAACTCTCATCCTGCGGATCCCAGCTACAGGTCACTGCCTCAGGACAGCCTGCCCTTCCCTGTGCCCCCAGACTGTTAGCCCCTCCGCTTCAGAGCTCTTATCAAAATAGCAGTTAACTAATTGTATGGTTACTTGGTTCGTGTCTGTCTCTCTCTAGACCGAAGCTCCAGGAAGGTAGTGACCGTGTCTGTTCTGTTCACTCTGTCCCCAGTCCTAGCACAATGCCTGATTCAGAGCAGGCTCTTGAGAAATAGTTTTAAATGACTGAGTGTAACTTCTCTGAGCTCAGCTTCTTCCTCTGTAAAATGGGATGGCAGCTGAGGAGGCCCTCGTGAGGCTCAGGTGAGATAACGTGAATAGCAGCAATGTTACGGGCTTTTATGCAATCACAGCTTGTTATTTGTGATCTTACTTGTGCAAAAAAGTGCTTTTTAGGGCAAAATGTAGCATGCGTATACAAGGAGTTGTTTTTACTCTGTTCAGTACCTCATCCAAAGAAGGAAAAGGTTAATTTGAGAAAGTGCACTGTGGGAGGCAGCCTAAGTCAGGGCCCGCACTTGCAGCCTGGGAAAGCTGGCCTGTCCAGGTGGGCACGACCTCTCCTCCTTGGGGAGCAGGGGCTTAGTTACCCATTCCGAGAAGCCTGATCAGGCGTGCCTTTGTTAGCAATTTACAAAGCTTCCACTGCATGTGGACGTGTGCCTTGAATCTAGAATGGAATCAGAGGGCAGCGAGAGGACAGTGACCTCCTCTGGGCAGAAACTCTTCTACTGTTGGTAAACTTTGAAGCCTCAGAAACTACAGAGGAAGTGGGCGAGGCCATGTCCTTTGCCCTGACTTCACTCACCATGTGGCTCACCTGCGCCAGCCCTCTGGGCAGTGGCTTCTTATGTAATTGTTGTTTTTCACAGGGCGATCCAGATGAAAAGAGTACTGATGAGTCCACTTCCGGCCTAGTAAAACATGGAGAGGAAAAACCCATCCAGAGAAGGCCCCAGAAGACTCTCGGCCAAGCTCGGCAAAGGCGCCGAGATGAAGAAAGTGGCCCGTCAACACGGTGTGGCAGCTGCTGAGTCAGATAAGGACTCTGGATTTTCAGGTTAAAAATGCTTTAGTCTTTCTACATTATAATGAGCGGTTTGCCTGAAAAACGTCCTTCCTAAACCCCATTTGTGTGATAAGGATGGAAAGCTTTCACGTGCAGGATAAATAACTATCTGCTCTCTTAAAATAGTAATCCTGATGCCATATGGCAGGCTACCCATCAGAGTCACCTGGGCTCAGTTCCTTCCGAGGGAATGATCTTTCATCTTACATTTCCAGCTGTTACAAGTGGTTACTAGAAAAAGAGATTTAAATACTCATAATTCTCTTGTCTTAGCACCTTTTTCATAAGAATAGTTGCATTGCCGGAAGAAAAATACTATTGCATGTTGTCACCACTACAAAAGTAGTGTATAATCTAAGATAACTTTTTTGCTGAGAAAGTAATTTTGCTGGGTTTAAACACGTTTCCCCCACACCCATCCCGGCTGGTGTCTGTGCATTTTGCATTTGGACTCTGAGCCCCCCACCCCGTTCCAAACCTGCGAATCTCTGAGAGACAAGAAAGTAGCACAGTTTTCCTCAGTAGTTTGTCCTGAACCCTCCTGAAAGCTCTAGCTGCATGCCCAGTGAATCTTGACTTTTGTGCTGAGGCTCTCTTTAATTTCCAGATTTGAGGGTCGTGGTTTGAATATGGCTCTAGTGTCAACGTCTTTGGTCCAGGGGATACAGAGGGCTGATGCCAGGGGACTCTGGCTGGGTCAGCATCCTGAGAGTAGAGCCCTCTCCTAGAGGAAATTTATACAGTCTCGCCTCCCAGAGACTAATCAGTCCGTCTTGTTGATTTGTTAATTTGTAGTGAGAAATGCAGCTGTTAGGAAGACTAGAGAGCTCTCATCCTTAGATTGGTGTATTTTCTCCCTGTAGGCATGCTGCGTGAGAAGCTGAATTATAAATAGACTGTTGCTGAGAGAGGAACAGCAGAGACCTACCAAGGGATTAGAATAAGGACAGTCCAGGGAAGGGCTGGCCAACTGGTAGCCCTTTGGGTTTTCCTCTCTGTTTCTTGGCAGTTTCCCAAGCTTGTCTCATCATAAGGCTCCTCTGAGGCATCTGTGAAACACACTGGTCGAGACCCTTCTCCTGGAGACGGATGGCAAGGGTCTGCAACGTGGGTTCTATTTTCTCTACAAGTGCCTCTGGTGACCTGTGTGATTAGACAGGTTTCAGAAGTGTTGCAGGCCTAGTGCTCTTTGTTTTCTTTTAACGTCGTGTTTGTTTTTCATCTGTTTTTTGTATCATGAAGGTAATACATGCTCATTATAGAAGCCTAGAAGTTTAGGAACCTGCAAAATAAACATTATCCATAATCCTAGCACCTATTATTCCTGGTGCTGTTGACATTTTGGCACTTCTCCGTCTGGCAACTTCAACTTTGTCAGGCCAGTTGTCTTGTAGAATGTCCTGAAGTCTGGATAGCTCTTCTAGTGGTCTCTTTATTCTCTAAGTAGAAGTGCCTTAAAAAGTATTGTGCTGTTCAAACATACGGTGGTATTAAAAATGATCAAACTCAGGGCTGGCCGCATGGCCTAGTGGTTAAGTTTGGCGCATTCTGCTTCAGTGGCCCGGGTTCAGTTCCTGGGCCCAGACCTACACCACTCATCGGCAGCCGTGCTTAGGTGCGACCCACATACAGAATAGAGGAAGATTGGCAATCGATGTTAGCTCAGGGTGAATCTTCCTCAGCAAAACAAAAACAAAAACCCACAAAACTCATTATGCCCCAGAAAGTGGCCCCAGTGAATGTGTCCAGGCACTCCCGCTCCAGGTGCCAGTGATTTCATCACCGCCTGAGTTATCATTCCAGCTACCTTGGAATATGATGCCATTTGCAAAACCAAGATAGTTTTTTCCATTTTAATTATTTTCCTAACTTTATATTTTGAAAAATTTCAAATCTATACCAAAGTGAGTGAATACCGCGGATATCTTTCTTTCAGATCCACTGAGTGATACTATTTTGCTATATTTGCTTTATCTCTCTCAACACACACACATTTTATATATGTATATATTTATATGTGCTGAACTGTTTGAAAATAAGTTGCAAACGCTTGACATTTTATCCCTAAGTTCTTTTGTGTGAATCTCCTAAAATACCATTTTTTTTACATAAGTGCATTATCAGTATACCCAAGAAATTTAATGTCAATATAGTTATTAATTAGCTACAGTCCACATTCCCATTTTTCCCCTTGTTCCAGTAGCATCATTTATAGCTGTCTGTCTTTTTGTCTGTCTGTCTGGGATCCGGGATCCAGTTGAGGCTTGTGCATTTCGTTTAGTTGTCCTGTCTTTTCAGTCTTATTTAGTCTAGAACAGCTCCCTCATTGTCCCTTCTCTTCCTTTTTTTCGTTCTTTTTTAATGATATTGACATCTTCGAATGAATTAGGCCTGTTCTTTTGTAGAATGTCTACAGTCTGGATTTTTCTGGCAGTTTTCCCTTATTAGAATCAGGATACACAGGGGCCTCGTCTGGTGGCACAGCAGTTAAGTTCTTGTGCTCTGCTTCCACAGCCCGAGGTTCCCTGGTTCGGATCTCAGGCGTGGACTGATGCACTGCTTTTTGGGTTTTTTTGGGGTTTTTTTTTTTTTTTTTTGAGGAAGATTAGCCCTCAGCTAACTACTGCCAGTCCTCCTCTTTTTGCTGAGGAAGACTGGCCCTGAGCTAACATCCGTGCCCATCTTTCTCTACTTTATATGTGGGACACCTACCACAGCATGGCTGCCAAGTGGTGCCATGTCTGCACCCGGGATCCGAACCAGCGAACCCCGGATCGAGCCATGCTGTGGCAGGTGTCCCACATGTAAAGTAGAGGAAGATGGACACGGGTGTTAGCTCAGGGTAGTCTTCCTCAGCAAAAAGAGGAGGATCGGCGACAGATGTTAGCTCAAGGCTAATCTTCCTCAGGGGGGAAAAACGCTCAGGATAAACTATTTTTTTGAGAGACTGGCCCTGAGCTAACATCTGTGCCCATCTTCCTCTACTTTATAGGTGGCATGCCTGCCACAGCATGGCTTGATAAGTGGTGCGTAAGTCCACACCCAGGATCCGAACCAGCAAACCGCTAGCCACTAAAGCAGAGTGTGTGAACTTAACTGCTATGCCACCGGGCCAGCCCCGGGATAAACATTTTTTACCAGAATACTACGTTTTTTATGCTATGTCTTTCCCATTGCAACACATAAGCAGACTTCTAAGTTTGTCTTGTTCTTGGCGATGCTCTGGTTGATCTTGCTTAAGGTAGTGTGTAAGCGAATACCAGATTTCTTTATTGTAAAAGTACCCTTTTCTCTTCGTAGTTAAGTAACTTACGGTTTGATACTTTGAGATTGTGTGACTATCATGTCCACAGCAAACTCTTGACCAGTGGGTTTAGCTTCCATTGGTGATCGTTGCCTGAATCAGTTACCTCGTTTCTGGTCTACAGGTGATAATCTCTTCTGTCGTTCCTCGTACGTTTCGTTAGCGGACATTCGTTTGTACAGAAGCGCTTTCCCTGCTCTGCCCTCTTCTTTGAGTATCTCTGGATTCGTTGGAGTTCTTTTGTAATTCAGTTTGATGCTCAGATTGTCCCACATCTGCCCACTGGGAGTCACTTCTCGATAGCTCCTGTGTCTTTTTGAGGTGTCGCCATTTGTGCTTGAGCATTCCCACGCTTTCTGAGACAATAAGATGTCCAGCTCATCTCATACTTCCCTGCCAAAGACTTGGAATCAGCTGTTTCTCCAAGGAGCCCTGGTTTCCTTTTTGTGCAGAATGGCATTTAGAAAGCCAGATCCAGCACTAGGCCTGCACTGCTCCTGAGGTCCTTTGTTTTGGTCCTAATGGTTCGTGACTTGAGGTGCACATTTGAGTTAGTACTTGTGGTGCTGTGTGAAACCCACCTGCCTGGGCACCAGATACATCAATTCAGTAGATGGAGGGGAGGACCCCAAAATCTGTAAAAAGCCTCACTGGAGATTCTGATTAAATACAAGCATTGAGGGGCCGGCCCGGTGGCGCAGCGGTTAAGTTAGCACGTTCCACGTTGGTGGCCCGGGATTCGCCGGTTCGGATCCCGGGTGCGGACATGGCACCGCTTGGCAAGCCATGCTGTGGTAGGTGTCCCACATATAAAGTAGAGGAAGATGGGCACAGATGTTAGCTCAGGGCCAGTCTTCCTCCTCAAAAAGAGGAGGATTAGCAGCAAATGATAGCTCAGGGCTAATCTTCCTCAAAAAAAAAAAAAAATACAAGCGTTGACAGTGGCACTCACTTAAGTTGTAGTCACGCTCCAGTCCTGCCTCGTCCAGGCTCCTTTGAGGTTCCTGATGAGCATTTAGGGGGTCACCAGACCCCTCACTGGCGGTTCCCGCAGTCTCTCGGTTGACTCCAGTAGGTGGCTAATTAAGTCCTTTCTCTTGGATCTCACGTAGGAAAGCTTATTTTCTTTGCCTTGGAGACTTGCCTCTGTCTGTCGCCCATTGTGCAGGATCCCCAGCAGGCACACTCCACATGCATTTAGGACACCAACAAAGGAGGTGCTGAACTGGGCGGAGGGGCTAACAAAGAAAGACATTTTTAACTTCAGCCTTGATGAATTTTTCCAGAATTTTACAATTAGAAAACTTAAGAAGAAGCTATTCTAATTTTAGCATGGATGTACAATTTGAGGTTTAGAGGTTGGTTTTGTTCTTCTTGTTATAATTACATCTTGTGGTGCCCAGAGCCTCTGAAGGTCTTAACCCTGCGCCAGTTTGCACACACTCCCCTCCCCTTTCAACAGCAGATTCTTGAAGGAAATGAGCTGTGTTTGAAGGCTTCAACCCCTGTCTCCTGTAGCTGGTGATGATTGCTGTCACTGAGCCCTAATTGATGCAGGCTTTTGTCTGTGAGAGTGTTAGGAAGTCTGCTGTCCTAGGGCAGTAATTCAGTCTTTTGAGGTGGGAGGGATAATTTTGGATCCTATTGAGAATCCAGTGAAAGCTAAAGACCCTCTCCTCAGAAAAATTCACAAAGACACAGATCACAAATGTTCCGTTCAATTTCGAGGGGTCCATGGCTTCCTAGGAGGCCCCGTTAAGAGCCCCTAGCCTGGAGCCTGAGTGAACTAACCATTCTTCTGCCCACCAGATGGGAGCTCAGAATGTCTGAGCTCGGCAGAGCAGATGGAGTCGGAGGACATGCTGAGCGCCTTAGGCTGGAAGCGAGAAGACAGGCCAAGGCAGAGCTCCAAGACGGCCAGCAGTGCCTTCCCGGCACTGTCCCCCATGGTCGTCATGAAGAACGTGCTGGTCAAACAGGTGAGCAGGCCCGATAGCTTCTAACGTCTGCGCGAGTGAGAGTTTCTGAGTTGCTGTGTGCAGAGGCCCCCCCCCCCCCCCCGCCACCAAGGGGAGAGTCTCGCAGCAGCCCACGAGCAGCACAGCGAGGCGCACCTCTCTCCTGGGAGGGGGCTTTCCCTTCGACTGCCGACAGTGCTTGAAAAAGGAATACAAGAATCATGACATGTGTTCTCGTTTTCCAGACAGTAAGACTGTTTTATTTCTGTACTCCTAGTCTGTCCAAAGGGACTCCAGAACACTTTAGTGATGTGTAAAGGAACCAAGCAGAGATGTCATAACTTCCGTGGTGCCTTCTAATACATGGCAGAATTTAGAGTGGAAACAAAAGCTCTCTTTCAATTTGACTTGCCCTGGGGATTTAGATATGTGGGATGCATTTATTTGTTTGAGGATTAGAGGCAGTTTCCATGTTTCTCATGTCACATTCTGAGCACTTTCTTAGTCATCAGTCAAAGCTGATGTCATTAGTGAGAAAGCAGCTCTCTGGCTTCAGATGGCTGTCCCGGCAGAGTCCACACAGCATTGCGGTGGAGTTGAAGAATACCCTGTTGTTTAGCTATGAAAGAAGATTTAGGTGAAAATCTAAGCTAAGCCCCATGTTTGAAACCGAGAACTCAGTCATGTGAACTCGGTTAAAGAACCTTTAACTTCTCCCTGCTTTGCTCTGAAATAGACCCATTCTCACCTGGGCCCGCTGAGGAGGCTGCTTGAAGCTAGTGAAGTTTGAAGTCTGGCTTTATGTTGCTGACCTCTCCACCCTGGGTGGAAGAATATGGCTGCGACCTGACAGGGACCCTTAGAGTTTCAACTATTACCTAGTTATTTCTGAGGAGCACAAACTGATTTTCAACAAGGCAACCTGGGGAGTTTGGGAAAAGAATTGGAAGATTTTTTGCCTGGCAAATCACATCTCAGTGGGAAGCACGGCTCTCCCTGTTGAGATGAAGAGAGATAATAAAGATGTGAGATGGAGCCCAAGTCTGGTGGTCCCGGCCCCACCAGAGCTGCTACCCCCTGCTCCCTCGGGCCTCTGTGCTCACTTGCCTTCTTCGTTAGAGGTGAGGCTGGCGGCTCTGGAGGGAGGGCCGAGAACAGGCTGAGGGCTGAGGAGGCTTTTCCAGGAGCTGCGTTCTCAGGACAGAGACAGCTGGGAAGGCTGCTGGGCTGATGAGGAGACAGGAGGCTTGGGGGTGGGCTGACCTCGTGGAGTAGTCCAGGAGTTTAGTTTTGTTTTTTCACACATGCTAGAATCCAGCACACTTTAGAATTAAAATAACAATGTACTTAAAAAAAATCTGTGCATCTCGTGTAAGACCTTGCTTATTGCTGCTTAGTTTTAGGTATTTTTCCTTGAGGTCTGGCTCCAGTTCTGCCCCGGACTGTGATGTTGCACTCAGTTACTTAGCCACCACGGACTTCAGTTTCCTCATCTTTACCATGAAGGCTTTATGTGAAATGACTCCGAGATCCTATCCAGGTCTAAAATCTTGTCCCGTATGCCCCTAGATGATTTCAGCATGAATAATACATTGTAAAATCTCGTACTAGAACAAGTAAGCTAAGCAGATCTTAGGGCAGTGGGCAGAGCAGTGGCGTTAGGAAGAACAGTCCAGTGAGAGCATCTTGGGAAAGCAGTGACTGGATATTTTCTGGATCCGTTTGCCTCATAGGCCCACCCTTAGGGTGTGAGTGACCAGGGGGCAGCCTGAAGTTTTGCTTCTGCCTGAGCAGGACTAGGTGATCTCTGCTTAGAAGGAACCCTGATTTTGGATCTCCTCTGACAGGGAAGTGCAGTTGCTAGGCCTGGCATTGTTTGCTTACGAACATCCCAGAGTATATTTAAACATCAAGAGGACTCCAGAACGGACTCCCCAGGCCATCCCAGCCTTCGCACAGGAGATGATTTACCGTTGGCCTAAAGTTCCTAGCCAGGCGTCCAGGAAGCTGAAATGTGTGCAAAACGGTGTGCACGTGTGGAAGATAGTCCATAGCCTTCTTCAGCTAAATCGAAGGACCCCACCAAGGAGCAGAAGCTCTGCCAGGCTCTCTCTGCCAGCCTCATCTACACTCATATCTTTGGGACCGAGTTGGAACTGGACTGGCTGTTAAATATTGGAGACAAGTAGCCATGCCCTTCTCTATCAGACTTCCATCTGAATCGATGCTTTAATTAGAAATGAAAATGTCTAACTGAGGAGTAATAAAACAAAGGCAGAACAGCAGAATGTTTATGATGGGTTTTAGAGTCAGACATAGGATGGAATCCTAGCTCCATCACTTAGTAGCTTGGTGACTTAAAGCAAGTTATTTCAGCTTTCCAAGCCTTAGTTTCCTATTTGTGAAGGGAAATGACAACTACCTCATGAGGGCGTATGGAGATTTAATGAGACAGCCCACATAGAACGTCACACACTGCCAGCCCGTAGGAGCAGCAATACACGGCGGCTGTGGTTCTCTTGAATGGGTTTATGGTTGCTGGGTGTCCCTGCCTTGAAATGGGGTCCATGGATTCCTGACATGATGTAACTTTAATCAGAAGTTGTTTTCAGGTACAAGAGGTTCCAGATGTAAGTAAATGGAGATAGACTTTGGGGTGAAGTCACATTTATAGGCTTGAGATTAGCACATTTTAACATGTGCCAGGAAATCCTACTATCTCTATTTTATGGCCTCAGTTGTGACCTTAACTATGTCAGTACTTCACCTACCTACAATTTCTTTTTCTGAATGATAGCACTTGAATAAAAATAGATGTTTCTCCCAGTTTTCCCTTAGCAAAAGTAAAAAAAAAAAATTATGCCGTCAGACCCAAATGGATTTTCAAGCCACATCTCCAGTCCTGTTCTTGAGAAGGGCTGCCCTCTAGGTGAGGGAAGCGCTGTGCTTGAAATGGTTGTGAATGTCCGAGTGTCTGCTTTGTTCCTTTAACGGAAGTCCGCGCGTCTGTCTTTCAGCAGGTAACACGTCATCTGCTCTTCTCCCTTTGTTTTCAGGGCAGCAGCTCGTCCCAGCCCCAGTCGTGGACGGTCCAGCCCTCCTTTGAAGTGATCTCGGCACAGCCACAGCTCTTATTCCTGCACCCGCCCGTGCCGCCTCCTGTTAGCCCATGTCACGCTGGCGAGAGAAAGTCAGACTCCAGGAACTACTTGCCCATTCTCAATTCCTATACCAAAATAGCCCCACACCCAGGCAAAAGGTGCTTCAGCCCCGAAGAGAGAGGAGAGAGTGGCACGCAGAAGAAGATCTGCACTGAGAGACTCGGGCCGAGCCTGTCTTCCAGTGAGCCGACCAAGCCTGGTGCTGTGCCGTCCAGGCCCCCAGCTCCCGTGCCCCCCAGTGCCAAGCTTGCCGAGGACTCAGCCCTGCAGGGGGTGCCCTCACAGGTGGCAGGCGGAAGTCCTCAGACTCTTCAGCCAGTGTCCAGCAGCCACGTGGCTAAAGCTCCCAGTCTGACCTTTGCGTCCCCTGCCAGTCCTGTCTGCGCATCAGACAGCACCCTGCATGGGTTAGAGAGCAGCTCCCCGCTCTCGCCGCTGTCGGCTAATTACAGCTCGCCTCTCTGGGCCACCGAGCACCTCTGCCGCAGCCCGGATGTCTTCTCAGAGCAGCGGCAGAGCAAACACCGGCGCTTTCAGAACACCCTGGTGGTCCTGCACAAGTCCGGGTTGCTGGAGATCACTTTGAAAACCAAGGAATTGATTCGTCAGAACCAGGCAACTCAGGTGGAACTAGACCAGCTAAAGGAGCAGACCCAGCTGTTTATAGAGGCCGCCAAGAGCAGGGCTCCTCAGGCCTGGGCCAGGCTGCAGGCGTCTTTAACATCCGGGTCCAGTCATGCTGGCAGTGACCTGGAAGCACTCTCTGATCACCCAGACATATAGCTCAGAAGGCACGTTTTCCTGTGACTTGAGTGATTCTTTAACTCTTTTGCTGTTATCTTATTCCCATTTCCTGAAACTTATGTAAGAGCTTTCCTTCTAAACTTAAACTATTCAGCAGTTCACGTCTGAAGCCACATGCCAGTACCTGGCTGCTGTCTTAACCTGTGGTCTATGCACAGTTTACTATGTCTCTGTTCCACTGAGGACCTCAGATTCGGAGTGTCCTCAAGTTCCTTTTCCCTAGCCTTCAGGCACTCAGATGGTTCACGGGGCAGAGGAGGAGAGATGACTGTGTGGGGCTCTTCCAGCTGTCACCTCCCACCATCCCACCCACTCACTGTGATCAAGGGTGAGTGACACGGATGAATGTACAGAGCGGCACCTGTGAAGCCAGGGAGTAGGTGACTTAAGGATCCCTTCATGGCTCTGCCCTTGAACGTCTTAGTCACAGAGGAAAATAAGAGGCAGTGCGTTTGGGTGAAACCTGAAGTGCTTTGGGCACAGGTTGGGCTGGGGGTGCCAGCACTTAATCACTTAAAGCTTTGTTTTCTTAGACGTGGAAGTCAAGGGGAAAGGGCTGTACCGTCTGACTCTACACCTTAGTCACAAGCCAGGCTTCTCTTCACTTAAACTGGTGGGCAGAATCCTTCAGATTTTTAAGTGTGGAATGGATTCAGTACCATCTGGAATTACAGTTGATGAGTTGCTTTTCTGACTTAGAGTCTGAGAAAGCAGACAGGGCCGGCATCTCTTGTCAGGAGCCGGAAGATTTTGGTAATTTATGCCTTCTTTCCCTTTCTTCTTTTGGGACAATGCAACCTGTTTTATGTATGAAAATCTTAAAGATGGCTTCCTGGTTCCTGAGAGTGTAATGTAAGTTAACCCTCTGCTGCCCCCTTTGTTTTACTTTTGTTTTTATAAAAGGAAAGAAGTGATTTTGATGCCTGATAAACTTGGAATTAAAGTCATCCTGAGGTTATGAAATATAAGTCCACAAAAAGTTGGAAAGCGTTCTTATCCATTTTCTCTTCACACCCGAAGTTTCCACGTGTCCGTGCGGTGCGTGGTGACGTGGAGCGGCTGTTGTGCAAGTCGCGTTTGTGTCTTGCATTGGATTTTGGCAGCAAAGCCGGAGGGATAGTGTTGGTTCTGTGAAGTTCATCTAGAAATGGAGAATCTGATGAGAATTTCCAGATGGTACACATTCTTCCAGCTTCCTTGTAAAGGTAAACTGCTTAGATTTCTAAGTGGTATTGTTTCACACTTTCTATCCTCTTATTCTAAAATCTCATCCTCTTGAAAATCTTTGTACAAATTACCTTAATAAGAAGTTCTGTATGACCAGCCTCATCTTTTCTACAAGGAAAATCTTCTTGAAATTCTACCAAGGCCAGAAGCTAACGCTCGTATTTACTAGGTAGTTGTAACTCTGATGTGGGCAGGTTGCCTGCACTTTGTTCTCAACTGTGTATGATTTAGATCGGACCGATTTAGAAATAAACAGTTCGAGATGTTAATAAAAATCCCGAGATGCTCCTGGTCGCTGTAGGATAATAGTGATCTGCCATTGGCTTTCTGAAAGAGTCTGAGGGATCGGAGCGAGTATGTCTCTAAGCAGACGCAGCTCCTTGGAACAGTCTGCCCTTGGCCCACTCCCCGTGCCCCCCCGACTCTCTGGGGTACCACAGCATCTCTGCTCTTCGCACCATGCGAGGAAGCTTCCTTTTTGGCAGAATATGTTTGGCAGGAAAGCTCTGGAGACAGGTGCATTCAGAACAGCCTGGGCACCAGTCATGAGCCTTACCGAGTGTCAAAAATCTGCACACACTTGCTGAGAACCAAATTTATTCCATCGGAAAACCCTCTGTGGCGCTCTGTGCCTCTTGGCCGCTTCTTCCTAGATTAAGGTTTGCCGTTTCCCTTCCTGTCACAGTAAAAGATGATGAAAGCCGTCATTGCTCCTCACTGCTGAGGGGCAGGGAGAAGCAGCGCCCCCAGTCCGCCCCCGCCGGCTCTTTGCTGATCTTGCAAGCTGGTGCGGAAGCCCATCTAGGCTGTTAGCATGGGTGTTCTTTCCCTGGAGGAGCTGTTAGCAGATGGAGCCAAGTAGAGAAGCTAGATCTTGGAAGGTGAGATCCACTGAGGCTAGCAGACGTTTGGGGCCAGAAGCCAGATCGGCAAACGGAGGAGCGTCGGGGTTGAGCAGGAAGGTCGGCTGGCTGCACAGGCTGTAAGTAGGACTCGTCTTGGCAGTGCATGCTCTGGTCTGGTGTCGCGCGCTGTGGCGGAGCTGCTGCGTTCTGAGGTGAGAAGGCGTTCTTAGCACACACCAACCCTCAGGAGAACTCCTGGCAGATCTTGTTGGCAGTGTTGAAACACATCTAGAAAAAGCTGCGGGTTGAATTGGCTATGGGAATGGAGTTTAATGACGTTTGTAATTTATTACACTCTCATTGCTTTTTATTCATTATAGTATTGTCTGACTTTTTTCTACTATGACTCCTTCAGAAAAGTAACTCTCGTGCACATATTGAAGTGTTTTTCCTGCTATGAATTCTTTAGGATAGAGATTTATTTACCAAATGTGAATTCTTTTGGAGAAGTATGAAGTTTTGTAGAAATTGACTGTGAAATGTCAGAGAAAAATAAAAGTCACTTACTTGAAAACTATTGGGCCTTTTTGCTTTATAACTGCTTAAAAATACTAAGTGAAATCTAGAGTAAATATTTGACTCGATTTAAGTTTCAAACCTGTGTACTCACGTCCTTTGGGAATGTTGGGCTGAGATACTGAACTCATGGAAATGCCTCCTTCAGCCTTTGACCAGTGTCCTGAGAGGAACTGCAGGTGGGCGAGCCGTCCGGGTCCCTGGAGGCTTGGAGGTTCGGACGGGGGAGGTTGGGAGGAGTGAGAGGAGGACACAATCCAATGATTTCTTCCATCGGATCTGACACTTTCACAAGTGGAGTTTGTCTCCTGGGATAAACTAAAGCCACATTAGGTGCAGTTCTGTGTACCACAGGAAGGTCCTTAGCAGGCACATGTCCCTGCCTTCCTCCAGGCTGCTTGGAGTTGACTGCCACCCTGCCAACGCTCTGCTCCTCCTCGTCAATCCTCCCCTAGAGCCGCTGAGCGGGGAGACGCCTGGAGTCCTGCTCCCCGAGCCAGCCAGGACGCCCTCCTGGGACTTTTAAGACACTGCAGAAATAAAAAGCTTACCCTCATTTAAAGGTCTAAAGGGTTGCCGTAGTCGAGTTCTTACAGCATTATTTCTGTGCTACACAATTTTCTAAGTAACTTTTAAAAATATGGCCGTAAGTCCATCAAGATGAAATAAAAATGAGTAAAGGTGGCTAGAGAAGGTCCCTCCTGAAAGAGCGCCATCCTTCCACAAGAGGGACCCCAGAGCAGCGAGGCACACACCTGGCCCCGGCCGGGCTGAGCAGGGCACAGTTGCTTGAGTTTGTAGCCCTGGCCCCTTGGCTCGATTCCCGTACGTGGAAATACTCATCTACCCAGGACGCGTGTTCGCAGACATGCCTGTGTGATCCACGTCTTTATGGCAGCACTGCAGACTGTACCGTGTGAAGGGGTCTAAGACCTGCGTGCACTTGCCGCATCTGTTCCTCACTAACTGCTGACTTTGGATAAGTCACTGACCCCCTCCAGGTGGCACTCCTCGCAGCTGAGTAATGAAGAATTGGAATTGGTTCTGTCTGTGGTTCATCCCAGCTCCATCTGTTTGTAAGATCTATAGCTGTGTTACAGGTGAGCTATAAAATAAACAGATTAAATTTTTTAAAAACCTGGGGTGCCTGAGAGTAGGTTCCGAGCGCTCTGGTTACGTGGCGGTGTGTTACAGTACTCTGCCGGCCTTTAACTTACTGTATGGGCCTCTGGGAGAGGCGTTCGGCCAGTCTGCCTTGGCTTTGCCTTTCTTACCTGGTTGCAGCTAACATGGATTCACTAATTCCCATATAACAGACTGCTCTCAAACAATTATTAGCCCCAAAGGAGAATAATTTGGAGCTGAATCATGTCCTTTCCTAGTCAGTCAGCTGCTAACAGCTCTTTCCTTTCATCTGAAATGAAGGATGTAACTGGTTTTCTACTTTGGACAGTAGGTCAATCAGCTTTTATTTCCTTCCAGATTTCTCTCCCCGCAACCAGGGAAGATGCTTCTGTGTGTGTTGTAAGGAGCCTCTTGGGTTGATTTACCATTATTTTGTTGTTGTTGTTGTTGTTGTTTTGGAGGAAGATTAGCCCTCAGCTAACTACTGCCAGTCCTCCTCTTTTTGCTGAGGAAGCCTGGCTCTGAGCTAACATCCGTGCCCATCTTCCTCTAGTTTATACGTGGGGCGCCTACCACAGCCTGGCTGCCAAGCAGTGCCATGTCCGCACCCGGGATCCGAACCAGCGAACCCCGGGCCGCCGAGAAGCGGAACGTGCGAACTTAACCGCTGCGCCACCGGGCAGGCCCTGATTTACCATTATTTTTGAGGTAAACAGTCACAGACCACATAGATGCGGTGGTACTTGGTGAGGACTTTATTCTGGTCCCAGCCTCCTGGGTATCACCTTTCATCCACGCCGGAAGAGAGAGGAGAGATGGGAAGCTGTCTGCCTGGGTGAGACAGTGCACTCAGAATTGCTGGGGAGAAGCGGGCGGCAGGGAGCATCTGTATCTCCGATACCTCAGTTTCTTTTGTCATAAGAGGAGGGGAGTAATCCTTGCTGTCCACTTGACACCCAGAGATTATGGTGAGCTGCGAGAAAATGATGTCTCTAAAGTGTTTAAAAATTGCTCCACCGAGCAAGGCAGCCTCCCTGCACACAAGCCCGGAGAGGGAATTCAAGTGATGGCATTCCGCCCCTTAAGGGTTGTCATTTGCTTGAAATAATTGACTGTCTTCTCCCAAAATCTCATTTACAACCAATGGAAAGAGAGCAAACCTCAACCCAGCCTTTGACTGGCTTCCTGGGAGAAGATATTCTGTAGGTCCCTGGAGTTGTGGGCCCACTTAGGCATCTTCCTCTCAGAATTCCTCCTCCGTTCTTGGAACACGTGGCTCTCCTGTCTCTTTCTCTTTCTGAAGGATGGTTATGCAAGACATTAGAGACTTGCTTGAAAGAACAGTCTGTATGGTTCCTTCCTCAAATTACAGCAGCTGGAGAAGATGCACGAGAAAGAGAGAAAAGCCTGTGGAGTACGAACTTAACACAGCGAGTGGGTGGAAGCTGTTAGGGAAGGAAGAGGCATAAACGCTGAGAGCAGGATCCCGAGGCAGCCCGCGTGAGGGCCAGGCGGGCTGAGTGGTTAGTGTTTGGAGCGAGGCCTTCAGAGTGGCTTCAGAGCATGAGGGTAAAAATAGCTGCCTTTAATTTTCGTAAAGACTCAGGAATTGCAGTGGCTTTGGAGGGGGTGCTCGTTAATTCTGGTGAATGTCTCTGTAAAGAGCAGACCAGGCCTCGGTTCCCCAGGGGTGCCCACAAGCCTTTGCCCCCCGGCTGGGCAGCTGGGAGTGCTGGGCCTGGAGCCCCGCCCTTCGTGCGGGGCTGAGAACGTGGCAGCTCCCGGGGTCTGGCCGAAAAACCAAGACGTGCTACTACTCAGGAATGGTAAAACTGTAATAATACCCCCACAGAGAGCTGGGGCGAGAGTGCCACCTCTGTCACCCTCGTACAAATTAATAAATTGCCCCCAAGTCAGGGGAAGAGAAGAAGCTTAAAGATAACACACGAATAAAACACTGCAGCCCCCGCAGGCCCTGCATCATATTTAACAGACACAGGAGAGCCTGGCTCTGGAGGTTGAGTGGTCCTCCTAGCAAATGTTGAATTCTGACTCCCCTCTGTTCTCCATCTAGGCTTCTGGGCTTCTCCTTGCTTGTCACTGGGCTGCTCGGCAAATGCAAATAAGTGTGCCCTTAAGCAAAACACACCAAGGGCAGCGAGCTGCCAAACAGCCCAGGATCCCACAGCTGAGGACACGGTTACAGGCATGGTTTAGACAGCATGCTTTCACAGGTCCTGGCGCTCCAGCAGGCCGAGGGCCCAGGATAACTTTAAGGTGAAAGCCTTTCTTTAAAGCCTTCGAATTGATGTTTGTCCGTGAAGATGTTTTTCGCAGTATATGCTGCTCTCATTCTGGATGCATTTTCCAAGCATCAGTTACTCTGCGAAGCTGCTAGTCAGTGACTAATGTTGCTGATTATACTAGTCAGATTGGGCCAACAGTGACAGGACTGGCCTCCTGGCCCCGCCAACTGCAGGGGACTTGGAAATGTGGGAGAGCACGCCCTGGGTGGTAAATGTCTCTGCCACACTGATTACTATTTTTCAATTGAGGGGAAAAAGGGCTCTGGGACCCACAGGGTCAGAGGTGGGCAGGCACCTGATGGCACAGGTCAGCCCCAGGCATCCTCACACATGGGGTCCTCACTGCTCGGTTTTTCACCCCCATTCCCCCCACTCCATCAAAATTTGTGTTATTTTCAAACCTTAATCATTTCTACTTCTGAAAGTTTTAATGATTCCTGAAGCTTACCTGACTAAGACACTGTTATTGTCACTTCAGGGTAACAGATACATAAAGTTGTCAACACCGCTGCTGACCTGGTTGTAGGGTGGAGAGTGATAAAGAAAATAGACAAGGTCCCTGCTTCATTCTAGCGGGAAGGTGGCAATGACCATCAATTGGTCAGTTGCCCCTTTGATGGTCCGGGTCCCACTAGGTCTTACACGTCTGAAGGTGGATGTGTGAGCCTAGGCAAGGTGACACGTCCTACTCACTTCTATTTTTACGTCAAACATTTTGATAACCTTTGGGTTTAGCATCTTAGGGCAGGAGCTCTTCATGTGAAACTACTAGTTGAGAACAGAAGGGTTGGTAAAGACACAACATATTAATCAGTTGGTAGGCTCACCCCAACGCCCAGGCACACTAGGAGAGAGCTCTCAGAAGTGGATTATCCTGTTGGGTGACTCACCTTCAGCCGTCTGAGCTCACCCACAACAGCAGCCTCCTCTGCTTTGCTCAGCACCCCCCCCCCCCACCCCGCTGCCTCAGAAGCCCTTGCACGACCCCAAGCGTGAGCACCTCCTTCAGTTTTGCATCGTAAGCTCTTTGCTCGCCTCACCCTAGTCCCAGCCTTGGCAACGCCAAACACTTTCTGAGGCCCAGGGCGTCCAGAAAGACACGTGTGGTCCCAGCCTTGGTGCCCTCACCGCTGAGCCAGGAGACGTGAGTCACAGGGAAAGCAAGGGAGGTAGTGTGGCCTGGTGCCAAGGCCAGCCACAGACCAGAGCTGCAGGAGCTTGCCAAGACCTCGACAGGAGCTCCAGGCGAGTGGAGATTTGAGCTCAGCCCTGGCGCATGGTGGAGTTTAGATAAGCTGAGAGGAAGGGGAGCAGCGTTTCAGCCAGAGCAGAGCCTGAGCAGAGGCATCGCGGTGAGCTGGAAATGTCACGGCTGTGGACCTGGATCTGGTTTCTATGTGATGCGAGCAAGTTCTGTCACCTCCGGGGCCTTGTTTCCCCATTTGTTAGGTTACTTTCTGCTCTAAAAGATTATTGTAAAAAAAAAAAAATGGGGCCAGCCCCCTGGCCAAGTGGTTAAGTTCGTGCGCTCTGCTTCCGCGGCCCAGGGTTCGGATCCTGGGGGCGGACATGGCACCACTCATTAGGCCATGTTGAGGTGGCGTCCCCCATGCCACAACTAGAAGGACCCACAACTAAAATATACAACTATGTACCAGGGGGATTTGAAGAGAAAAAAAGCAGGAAAAAAAAAAAGATTGGCAACAGTTGTTAGCTCAGGTGCAAATCTTTAAAAAAGAAAAGATTAGTGAGCCATGGTATATAAAGTGTCCAGTATAGTGGCCCCACATGGTGGGTGCTCAGTAAACAGTAATTGTAAGATTGTGCAGCCCTTCAAGAAGCCGGGGGGCGGGCAGGGACAGCTGCCCTGGTCTCGGTCCAAGGTCAGCCTTTCACTTTGTATTTACAGGCTGTGAGCAGCCAATCAGCCGAGCTCCCCACCTGCCTCCCGCACCCTGCCGCACCCAGAACCCAGCCCCTCCTTAGTGCACACCCTGCAGAGTATTTGGTAAGCATGCTCTCTCCAGCTGGTCCCAGGCTTCACCCCTCTTTGGGGCTATGCAATCAGGGGGTGGGGAGCTATTGAGGAGGCAGGAGCATGGGTGGTCTGCCCCACCCTAGCCAGGATCCCTCGTCTCACACCCGGCCCAGCCTCCTAGCGGTGGCCCAGCCTCCAGTCTCCTGCACAATCTGACCTCCACCCCTGCCTGGATCAGGGGAACTTTCTCTGACCTCCTTGTTCACATTACTGCCCGCCTCAGGCACCTTCACTACAGCTGTTCTAGCCTTGGCAGCCTCTGGGAAGCTCTTAAAATCCTTATGCCAAGACCACACCCAGACCAATTCTATCAGATTCTCTGGGAGGCAGGACCTCCTGCATCCCACCCCCATCAGTAATTTTTAAAGCTCCTCAGGTGATTGCAAATGTGCAGACAAGGCTGAGAACTGCTGCAATGGCTCCCTATCTCCGGATTGGAATTGGGGAGGGTGGGAGGAGAGACTAGCCTGGCACAGTGCCGTAAGTGTGATCAGTAGCATTGCCACCCCCCAGGAGTTTGTTAGAAACGCAGAATCATAGGCCCCACTGACTCAGAATCAGCATTTTTCCCAGATCCCCAGGTGATGCTCACACACTGTCAAGTGTGAGAGGCATTGGCACCAGCTTTTACGAGATGCTCACAGTGGTCCAGCTTGTTCCAGGTGTTGTACACACACCATCGCATCCGCACAGCTGCTCAGCTAGTAGCACCCACCCCTGCCCACAACAAACAAGGAAACACCTGCCATTCATTGGACAAATCCTTACTGAGGACCGATTATGTGGAGGCTCTGTATTAGGGACTAGGGATCAAAAGTGGATGCTTCCCGGCTGGAGAAGAGCTCAGAGGCCAATGGGATGTGAATGTCAGTCAGCAGCTGTGTGTTCCTGGGTGACTTCCTCCGCCTCTCTGAGCTCAGGTTTCCTCTTCTGCAGATCTGGACTAATCACAGGCACAGGGCTGTGGTCATAACTCAGTGAATTTCCGCAGGCCAAGTACTCACCACGTGGCCTGGATTTAGCAAGAGCTCAAGAATGGTCTCTGTTGTTAGAAATAAAAATACTATCAGGTGGTAGCGGTGCCTGCGGAGGGTCGGCAGGGGTGAGAGCCAGGTGGTGAGCGCTAAGGACCTCCCAGGAGGTGAAGCACAGGGGCCGGTCGGCGACCGGGGAGTGGATAAGGCTGCCCTGTGCTGGCACTCCCTGACCCCATTTTCTGAGATCACGCCTGTGTCTCCCGCTTTTCTGACGCATAGGTGAGTCTCGGGTCAGACCACTATTAGCAGCACGAGTCTAGGTCCCAGATCTTGCCCTTTGATCCCTGAAGCCCTCTGTGGCTCGGCGAGGAAAGAAACGCTACAGCAACTCCGGTCCCGGGGGGCTGGTTCGCCCCAGGTCCTCTCGGGCGCCCCCCCACCTTTGCCCGCGGAGCCCAGGCGCCAGGAGAGCCGGGCGTGCGGCCCGGCGGCGCCCCCTTCCGGCGGAGCGGAGCCACGGCAGCGGGCGCTGGCAGGTGCCGGGGCTGCCGCGCGCGACGGGGACGCGCAGCTCCAGCCGCGGCTGACACCCAGCCCCGCGCGGCCCGAGTCCCACGGGGTGGGGCCCCGGCTGTGGAATTGCGGCCCTGGCGCGCGCGGGGGTCTGAGGAGTCGGTTTAGGGGGTTCGTGTTCCTCGGAGTGCACCATTGTTTCCTGTAATTTAATTTTCTCTCCTGAAAGAGTTGCTAATTAAATCCTTTCTCCGCGAGCCGTCGGGCCCCACCCGCCCGGCCCGCTCCGCTCCTGTTGGTTAATTACCCAGCACATGCGAGGGAACTCGCGGCCTCGGCTGCCAGGCGCGCTCAGGTGGATGGGCCTCGCTGCTCGCTCAGCTGGCCGCCGCCCCGGCGTCCCTCCTGGGGGCTCCTGGCTCTCTTTCCACCTGGACGTCCGAGCAATCTTTGCAGTCTGAGCCAAGCAGCAACAGCCCTGCCCCTACCGCTGGTGACCTCTGCTGGCTCGGAATCCAACAAAATCAGATTCGTGTCATTTCACCTCCCGTCTTTCCAATTCTGTGGTCATATCCCTCACTGCTCTTTCTCTTAAGCGCTATTCCTGTCTTCTCCCCCACTGTCCACAGCACAATGCTAGATGGAAGATTTGCCAGGCCAGGCCCAGTAGCCTGTGGCACATCACACAGCATATCTGGGGCATAGTTGGCACTAGAACCCAGCTCTCAAGAAGCTTAGCCTGTCCAGGGTCACAAACTCAGAAGCTTCCAGGGACCCAACTGGCAGAGGAAGATGGTGGGCAGCTCTGTATTGTACAGTGGGGAGGGGTGGAGTCTGTGGCAAAGTAGAATGCACTTACCCATTGGGGAGGGGGTCATTCAAACAATATACCCTTTGAGGGCTAAGAGCGTCCAGTGCTTGCTAAGTCTGAGTCCAGTGTCCAAGGATGGTAGTGACCTGCCCAGGGTCACACAGGGACTCAGGGCAGAACCACTGGGCACTCTGGACTCACAGTGTGGTGATTTTTCCAAGATGCCACTTTCCAGGTGGAGCTTTGTGAGCACCCCCCTGCTCAGTTCTGCCCATCCGAGGCCTGGCTCCTGCCCTCCTCCTCCTGCCCCAAGCTGTGGGGAGGTTTCCCAGGCTGGCCCCCCTCCCACGGCTCATGCAGGGTCCCCAAGCCTTGGACGCCACTCTCCCCTCCTCTCTAAAATCCCCCATTCAGACGCTTCTGGCCCGACTCTCAGCCAGCTGTCAGGCGGAAAAAGCAGGCAGCTCAAGCAAATCCTAGAATTGGGAAGGAGGAGTTTGTGGGGTCAATGCTATTTCTAAGGAGATACTAATGGTGGGGATTTCGGGCATCACAAGCAGGCCAGAAAGGGGCTAGGGGGACAGGGACTCTCGGGGGGAGCCCATGCAGGGGCTGCTCCTCTCTGGAAGGCCTCACAGTGCCGCCTCTCTGCTGCTCTGGGCTCAGGGTTCCGGGTCAGTGCCCTGCTCGCTGCTTGCACAGCTTTGCCCCATGGCTCCCTTCGCTGGGGGGCATTAACATGTGGTCCCGCCTCACCAGCCAGGGCTTTGGCTCCCCCGGAGGCTTCCCTCTTCTGTGTCGTAGTTGAGCTCTGGAGATGTTCTCCTCAGAGTCCACTCCATTTTGGGGTCTTTGGTGCCCCCCTGCCCTGGTCTCCAGGGGCGGGAGCAGATGTGCCCAGCTGTGTTCTGCCTTCTGGCAGTGGCTGTCCACCTCCTGCAGGCACCCTGACGCTGCCTGGCAGGTCAGTGGCCCAGAAGCAGCTCAGACCTCCTTCCCTGGCTAGGCATCATCCTCGAGCCCTGGGGTAGGGTCCCCAGCCTGGACTGTCCTCAGACCTCTGCCATCAGCCTCCAGAAGAAGCTGCTCCATCCAGGGCAACTTGCCCCCATAAACATCAGTGTGGGAGGGATCAGAATCACATAGGCCATGAAGCCAGCCTGTTCTCACCTGCACAGTCACCGTAAGCAGCTGACTGTCAGTTCTGTGAGGACAGAGGCTGAGCCTGGTTGCTTTCTCTGTATCAGCCGGTGCCTGATGCATAGCAGGGGCTCAATAAACTAGGCATTAGTGTTGAATGAATCTGTCAATCAATGAATTAATGAGTGAGAACTCCACTCCTTGTTACTTTTCAGCAGGGAATTGATTGGGTGTGTACAAGTGTCCATGATGGAAAGATAGCCTATTGTCTAGTTTAAAAGGATAAACTCAGCAGCAGGCAGCCTGGGTTCGAATCCCACCTCTGCCACTTATTAGCTGCAAGGCTTTGGGAAAGTTATGTAACCTCTCTGTGCCTCAGTTTCTTATATATAGGGGTAATAACATAGTATACTTCAAGGGGTTGCTATAAGGAATAAGTAGTTAATGTAGGTTACATGTGTGTATGACAAGGGCCTGGCATGTCGTGAATGGTCAGTAAACGCTGATCATTATTACTCGTAGTAGAATTATTGCTTCAACAATAGTGTCAGTATGCTACACTACATGCTAGGTGTGGGGGAAGCCGGATTCCAATGTTGACAGTAGCGTTGGGAGATGAAACCCACACAGGAGAGAGTGAGTCAGGAGAGCTCCCGGGCGTAGGGGGAGACTCCCCCGGGGGCTGGACCAGCTGAGGAAAGGCCCCGTGGAGATGTGGGATGTAGGGGGGCTGGGAGAGGCCTAGGCTAAAGGAAAAGACATGTGATGGCGTGCCCACCGGGGTGCAGAGGGCCACATCGGGGACGCGGGCCTCGCCAGTCAGGATGGGGATTGAACATCATGAAAGGTCATCTCTACATTTCAGGATTTTAGCCTTTCAAGTTTACTCTAGTTCCTGGAAGCCATCTTTGTAAAAACAGTTTCCTTCAATCCCGTTTGCTGAGGCGGTGCAGGAAGGAAGGAGTGGTGGGGAGTCCCCGAGGCCCCTCTGTGGGCTCAGAGAGAGGTCCAGGGATCTCTGATGTTCCTGTTGCCGACCCAGCTTCATTTTTGCCCGCCACACGATTATGCAAATCACCGAGATGACGAGATGATCAGTTTGCAAAGAGAAAGAATTTAATCACAAGGCGGTCAAATAAGGAGGCAGGAGAATCCAACTCAGATCCGCTTCCCCAAAAATGAGGACTAGGGGGTGTTCATGGGTGGAGGGCAAGGTGGTCTGAAGTGTGGGAATAGATGGTTGAAAGTAAGGAGAAGTGAGGTAACTGATGCTCTGCGCAAACGTAGTCAAGCTTCATGGCTCTTTATAGGACGCATGTTCACAAAATGGCGGCATTCCCATGATCTGAGGGTGGAATTTTTACCTTCTTGACATCAAAAAGGCCCCTTATCGAGTATAGCTGCAGGCCCAGTTGATGGGTTGATGGTCTTAACTGGCCTGAACTGGACAAGGGGTTTCAGTTCCTGAAAGACCACTCTTAATGACTCTGTTAAGATGGAGTCAGTTGAACTGATCCTGAAGGGCCTGCGGTTACACTCCCTGCTGAGCTCTCCAGCAGCGTCAGGCTGAATCCCTGGGGAATGAACGTGACCCTCTGCCTTTGGTCTCCAACCTGGAGGATGGTGCTGATCGTTTAGAAAAACTAGATGTCAGTTTGTGATTGACTCACCCAAGTGGAACACCTTGAGCTAGGGTGAGTCAGGTTTTGTAAGAAGTGATCAGAGGAAGGAGGCAGGATCCATGGGGAGCATGGCCTGAGGACTAAGGTCTTCTTCCACTGTGGCTGCAGGGTGCCTACTTGTGCCCCCATCACTCTAAATGGAGACTGCGATGCCCACAAATCACCTGCGGACCTACCTCTTCATGACCCCTCCCACCCCACTCCACGGTCCTACTTTTCTGTCTGGCCAACTCCTATTCATCCTCTGTGACCCTGATGTCGCCTTCCCTGGGAAGTCTTCCAGCCTACCCACTGCTGAGTGTGTGCCCTCCTCTGGGCATCCATAGCACCCTGTCCTTCTCCCTCCCATCAGCGTTCTCATGCCACTGAACCACATTCGTCTGCCATTGATTCTCTTCCCTGTGAGCTCCCGAGATCAGGTAATGAGCCTCATTCATCTTTGCCTTCCTGGTTCTTGGCATCATGCCTAACATTGATTTGGCGTCATTGAATGCTTGAGGAATGGATGGAGGAGCTGGCTCAGCACCACCCTCAGAGAGAGAAATGGAGGCAGAGGCAGAGGCCGACATCAGGAGCAGCTAAGCTACCTCAGACACCCCCTGCCCCACCAGCAGGCTTGCCCTGGCTGGCGATCAGCTCCAAGCTCTGCCTCATCTCTAAAGCATCTCAGACAAGGCAAAAGCAATGCGTCCTTGTTCCCTGACCATCCCTGTTTTTTGTCCCCAGCAGGATGGGCTGCCTCCAAGTATCCCTGAGAGCATGCCCAGAGGCAGGACAGGAGGGGACAAGGGGGAGCAATGAGGCCATTTGAAGGCCACAGGGTACAAAGAGGAGCCAGGGCATTTGGGGAACCAAATGCATGGAGTGACAGGGACAACCATGTTCTTAGGGAAGGAGACTGGCTATAAGATGGGCCCTGGGACCTGAGGACTGGCTTCCTCGTTATAGCGGAGGGGGATGGGGTTCAGGGCCCCTTGAGTTCATCCTCTTCCCAAAGCCCCCTTGGTTCCCGAAGCTTAAAGGGCAGCAGTTCAGATTTTGCCTAATCAACACTAGGGTATGGGCTAAAGCGAGTGCCTCCTTTCCAGATGGGAATATCAAGACACTGAGGAGCCAAGTGTCCCACTCCTTTGGACAGTGGGTGTGGAGGCCAGAGGACCCAGGACCTCTAGTGGCACAGGCAGATGGTTCCCCGGGCTTTGGGAGTCAGAGAGTTGTGCTGCAACATACGATGTGCAGATCGCCCCGAACCCCCTCCTCCGTGTAAGGTTGTGGAGTGGTTAGTTATGAGTGATACCACCGACTGCCAACCGATGGGACAAGACAGAGATGAGAGCTTTGGGTGGCCCTGAGCCCAAGAATCATGATCTTCTCCCCACCCCAGTGCTCCCGATGGCCTGCCCTTTGAGGTCACCCTGATCACCCCATCTCAACCTTTAGGCTCATCTTGGACCCTCTCCCCAGCACCCCTCCAGTCTGCTCCCTGTCTGTGAAGTGGCTCTGATACCTTTCCCTCCTTACCAGCCCACAGCCACTATGCCCTCCCAGACTCTGGTTATGTCACACTCAGATCACAGCAAATGCCTCTTCTCGGGTCCCTCCCACTTCTGGTCTATCCGCCAAGGCTCCGCTTTCTGAAATCCAGCTCTAATCATGTAGTTCCCTTGCTCACAACCTTTGATGGTTCCCTATTACCTGTCAAATTCACTCCAGATCTCTTAGCTTGGCATTCAAGGCCCCCTCTACTCAGGTTCCAACTCTTAGCCTTGACTCCCTCTGCTTCTCTGTGCTGTCACCTATGCTCACGGTTCCAGGTACAGGCCTAGATGTGCTCTCTTCCTCTTCCGAGCACTCCCAGGAGCCTCTCCCAGGATATGAACCCCTGGAGGACAGAGTTGTCTTGTCCGTCTTCCAGCCCCACAGTGTGCATAGCACAGTGGCATACCAGAGGAAGAAATGTGGAGCGAGTGAGCAAGCACACAGTCTGCGCATTCATTCGGTCAGTATTTATAGAGCACCTACTCTGTGCCCAGCCCCTGCTAGGCATGAAGGATACAATGGTGGGCAAGGCAGGTGTGTCTGCCCTCTGAGTGTAGACAGCTCATGCTCTAGAATGTGCTAGATTAGCCACAGCTCCATTCATCCCCTCCCACCTGTCCCAGCATATCCGGGGCTGCCTTGCTGGTTGCCTGTTGGCATGTGTTCAGGGAATGGAGACCGTATACAACACCGGCCTAGGCTGAAAGTTCTTCAACAGCGCAAGTAGAGTCAGTACTTTGCACTTGTGTCCTCCATCAGTCCAGGCCTGCATGTCCTTAGGCTGCATCAGAGGTCATGCCCACTTGCCTGCTCAGGGACCACTCCCTCCCTGCAAGGCTCAACCCGCTCCCAGCTGCCCCCAGGGCTGGACAGCCCCAGGTCTCCAGGTGTTGTAGGGGCTGAGAGGGCGGGGGGGACCCTGGCTGATCCTCGGGGTGGTCAGCTCTGGCTGTGGTGGAGGAGCAGGTGGATTCCCCTCTTTATTCTCTCCCCACCTGTCCTCTGACATGGGAAGGGGAGGAGGAGTTGGGGAGGAGGAGGAAGGTTCCCAGGTTAGACATTCCACCCCTGGTCCCGTGGGTCCACAGATTCCAGCACAGCAGACCTGCTCCCACCCGGGGGTAATATTCACACATTTACCAACCACGCAGCACAACCCTGACCAATCACAATGGACACTGGCAGAAGGGCTGGAGCAGGGTTCTAGGGTTCTCACACAGGTGCCAGGCAGTGCCCTTTTAATTGCTGGAGTGAAGTGGGCCAGGGATCCCCGGGGAGGGGCTGGAACAGCTGGGGCAGCATGGGTGGGTTACTCAGGGAGTCCAGACAATGGTTATTTACCTACTGAAACAGAAGTCTTTGTGATACTTACCTTAAATATTTTAACAGCCAGTATGACTGCGTCAGTGCATTGCAGCCTTGCCAGCCGCGCTACCAACAGTGCCCACATGATCACAGAAAATCCAATTTAAAACCACATATTTTATTGATGTTCTTCATCGACAGTACAGACCATGTGTACAAATGCCACTCGATCCCACGCCCGGCAGCCTCCCACTGGCCCCCACTGGCCATCAGCACGGAGCCGACCCCTGTAGGTTTCCCTTTTCTCTCTTCTCTGACATCAAGCCTCACAGTGCTGAGGCTCCAAGAAGCTGGGAATGGCAGGGCTAGCTTCCAAGCTAGAGCTTTGGGGCCAGAAGAGAGCCAAGGCCTGAACCACCCAGGGCCTTTCCCCTCTTCTCTTCCACTCCTGCTCCTTAAGTATGGCCAGAATTGGGGGTGAGGATGCCCCCTAATGACTCCTTCATCCAGGCAGCCTGGGCTCCCCTTCAACCCTCTCTGGCATATTGTTCCCCTTCAAGTGGCCTGCCCTGCTGACCACCAAGGTGGCAGTGACCATTTTTCAGGAAGTGGGAGTCCATGCATGGGGGCAGTGACAAGATGCCCCAATGGCAGGGATCTTGTTCTCTTGTTCACTGTATGTCACTGTCTGGAAGAGACTTGCGACATAGTTGGTGCTCAATAAATATATGTAGGAGGCATGAATGCATGAACATGGGAGGGAGAAGCAGGAGCCGGTGGAGCCCTCATCACATTACCTCTCTCGGGGGCGTGGAGGCAGGATCAGGGTTAAGTTCTCCCACGCTGGGCTCAAGAACTCAGGGTGTCCTTTGGCAACACTTGGGGTCACTGTGACCACTAGCTGGACACTGTAGAGCGTGAGCTTCAGCTCTGCTGCCTGCATGGATGGCAGACTGGCCTTGGGACTCAGTCAGCAGGGGGCACTTGTGTTGTCCCCACTCCCTAATATGCCCAGGGGTCTGGTCCTCTAGGTCCCCAGGACACAGAGCAGTGCCCCTAAACAAAGCCAGTCAGATAAGTGGGGCTGGTCTGGCAATTGCACCCATGTACTCTGGTCTCCCCCATTCCAGCTTCAACTCTCCCAATCTTGCCTCTCAGAGTTGAGCATGACCTTCCAGCTCTGCTCTCCCTACCCCTGGCCCCACCTGCCCCTGACACTGCTCCATTTCCCTGTCCTCAAATGCTAACCCCTTCAACTATCATTTACACCCCGCAGTCCTGTCTCTCCACAGACCCTCTCCTTGGTGGCTTGGTAGGGTCTTGGAAGTTTGCATCATGATTTTCAGACCCCTCCATGCATGTCCCACCCTCCAGGAAAGTGCATAACTCACAGGCATCTCAGCAGACCTGGCCGCTGGACCTGGCGGTTGTGAAGAGGACTCTAGAATCGTGGGGTGGGAAGAGTTCTTCCCTTTCCTGACCCTGTGCAGAAATTCTTTCCATGGCATGCCTGCCAGATGACTGCCTAGTCCCTGCGTCTGGAATACCTCCAGTCTTGGGGGCACTCACTACCTCCCCAGGCAGCCATGTAAACACAACAGCTTTAGCTGCTAGAATATCCTTTATACAGGGCAGAAAGGAACCCATTTGCCTCTCTCATTCTTATTCCCCAATGTCTGTGATGCTCTCTCCTCCCCTCCCCTAAGCATTCCTCCCCTGTTTTCATATTGCACTCTTCATTATCTCTCTCCACCCCACCCCCCACCACACACACCCGTCCCCTTCTATACACGTATGCAGTCACATGCCAACCTCATTGATCAGTATCTCCTCTTTCCTTCTCCCTTCTTCCTTCCCTTCCCAGCATCTAGCAAAGACCCGGAGGCTGGAGTCCAAGGGAAAGGGCTGAAAGAGTGCCAAGGAAAGGAAGCATCCAGCCAGGTCCTGGGCCGGGCTGGGGTGGCCAGCGGGTGCAGGGCAGACAGGGGACAGCAGCTGGAAGTCCCAGGCCATTGACTGCTGTCTCCCAGAGAAGGGGCCTTGCAACTTAGGGGGATGAACAGCAAGCTACTAAGTTCTTTTTCCCTCCCACTGCCCACAACTGCACAGAGGGCATAAGGACACATTCCCCTCCTTTCCCAATGTCTCCAGCAGTTGGTAGAGCTGATTTGGCTGCCTCTCAGACATGGTAATTTTAAACATTTTTGCCAGCCTCCAGGTCCCTGGGAGCATCATACCAGCAGCAAGAATTCACTCCCAATTCCCAACGTGGGGCTAAGAGGAAGTAGTGCTAGCAGATAGCAGTGATGACATGAGACATGGTAGAGAGTGGACGAGCCAGGCAGAAGGGGAAAGCGGGGACCCCAACAGAAGAAACAAAAGCAGAGTTCTCCTAACAGTTAGCAGCCACCTGGCTGGCTTGCGGGGAGCCTAGCAATGCCTGGGCAGTCATTTTTCCTCCTTGTCATGATCCACCAGCTAACACCGTTCTCTATGTGTCACAGACCAGGGGTAGATGCTAGGACCTTACCAGCACGAGGTCGTAGTGGGTCATGGGTGGAGACAAGGATGCCGTGGTCTAATGTTCAGGAGGTATCAAGACACACACACACAGAAATGATGGGAGTGCCTGCTACTTGTCCCGCTGCTTTGAGCTCTCACCTCCGACATTGAACATGGGGACGAGCAGGCCCAGCAGCCACCTCTTCCCGAAGACCTCCTGTAAGTTCTTGCGCCAGGGCCGGGCCCTCACCGCCACCCCCTTCCGCACCTGATGGCGGGTCTGCCCCCGGAGGATCAACAGCAGCTGGTGGCAGCAGAAGCCGGCGCAGGCCAGGCCGATGGCAAACCAGAGGTAGAGCATGAGGATGACGAACATTTCAGAACCGAGGACAGCTCCTGCATGGGGGGCGGGGAAACACCAGAATTGCTTTACACCCAGGCCACGTAAAGGAACTGCCATACAGGCAGGCGCTCTCCGCTAGGGAGGGAGGGAGGTTAATGAGACTGGAGCTACATTTGGTGGCAATCTCCGCACTGCAGCGTGGGAGAGGAAGGATAAACTAGTTGCCCTAACCTTTCCTTAGTGCTGTTGGCTCCTAAGGTGAGAGGGGAGAACCTGGGACCTGGGAGAGAAGGGAAGGAAGCTTTGCCAGGCAGCGCCCAGATGCTAACATCTCCTTAGGGTGAGAGATGCCCGTCTCTCTCAGCCTTCTCTTTCTGGCTGGAAACAGAGAGAAGGGGTTTTTCTCAGGAGGAGAGAGGGGTGAGCTGAGGACCTAGACAGAGAGCCGGTGCCTGGGCAGCTGTCTAGACTGAAGCACCTTCTCTCTGTGGAGCTGGGAGCACTGGCTGGGAGCACTCAGGGAAGTGACAGCATGATCGAGAATAGGGCCTAGTCATCAAGAAGAATAAGTCATGAGCTCAGGCTCAAGGGAAGCACAGAGCACCGACTTAGAGAATAATTCAGTCATTAATGTTAACAAGAGGACCATGTGGCCACCAGAACATTCAGCCAGAGCTGTCCTGTCAATCAGAGTTTGCTAAGGCTGGAAGAGGTCCCCAAGGTCATCAGGCCAGCCCCCTGCCTTGAGCGGGACCTCCCCTGAACCAGCACTCTCTATTACTGGTTTTAAACATCCACTGAGTGAGAGATCCCACACTCCTCTTCAGAGCAGGGATGATCAGTCCATGCTAGATTTGAACCTCCCAGCTCTGTGGACTTGCACAAGTTTCTTAACCTCTTTGAGTTGCAGTTGGCACATCTAAAAAATGGGCATAATAATAATGATTCCATAGAGTTGCACAATTCAAGGGAATTGCATGCAAAGTGGCCAGCATTCTGGTTCACACTCAGGGCAGTGTTCCCTGCTCATGGTCATTCACAGACGAACAGACTACATCCAAAAAAAAGGCTCAAGGTTAACTCCTAAGGCCATCAAGCTTTCTCCTCCTTTCCAAGGCTTGCAGTCTTGGCTGGACCGCCACTCTGGCAGCTGCAGCTGTGGTAGAGACACCTATAGCCAGGGCAGCGGGTCCAGGGACAACTCCAAAGCCCTCCTCAGCCCCTCTCCTGGCGGGCAGGGCAAGCCCACCACCACCCACTCCAGTGAGGTGAAGCTACCTGCCCCAGAGACCCCACCTTCCAACCTATTCGACCTCTGCAAATCTCAGCCATATCCTGCTCTTCTCCCACTGTCCCCTGGCCTCAGCCCACCTCTTCCCTGGTCTCCCCAGCCTCCATTTTCCACACCTCTGAGGGTTGGGCTTTTAAAACATGTCCATTCTCAGCAGCAGTGGACTCAGCAGCCAAGAGGATGTGGATCTGGTTCAGGTTTGCTCACTAGCAGCCTCCCCTTGCCCTCAACCCAGGAGCTTTGAGAGCAGGTTTCTCTTTGCAAAGTTGGAGACGAATAAGTCAAGCGGCCCAGCACATGGAAAGCTCGCTCCAGCTGGCATTGAGCACAGCCCCTCCGCTGGCATGGGGGCAGCAGCGGGACAGGGCTCACATTGGGCTGTGCCATTCCTCTGACCCACTTCTTCCTTGTCAGCACAGGTTAGCTCAGGCAGTCACGTGCAGGATGAAGGATCCTGGGGCCATGGTGCCCTCTGGGCTTGGGGAATGCTGACAGGCAAAGATGGCCCTCGAGCTGGGATGTGAGAACATCAGAGCTGTCAGGCTCAGGCCTGCCTTGCAACTCAACCCCAGGGACAAGCCTGGGCTGACAGAAGCTGTTTTCCAAAGGCTTTTTTCTGGTACTAAATCAAGGCACGCAGAAAAGACCTTGTGGCCTTTTCCTGGCCCCATGCAGCAGCTACAAAAGGCTATTCTGGGGACCTGCTTTCTCTCGAAGTGTTTGAAGTTGCCTAGCCTGGCAGCCTCAACTCCTGAACTATTTAATAATAGTTCCGCTTCTTTTAGAAAAATCACAGAATTTTTCTAAAGGGCCTTAAAGGTCACACCATCCCATCTCTCCATCCTGGCTTCCCACCAAGCATCTATAACACCTTTGATAGATCATCACCCAGCATTTTGAATATATATCCAAGGACAAGAAGCTCCCTCCCTCCCAAAGTGGCTCATTCATCAAGAAGCAGCCCCCGGTAGGCAGTGTGGTGTAGTGGAAAGAGCATCAGCCAGCAGCCCAGAGCCCAAATCTTGGGTTGGAATCATATCAGCGGTGTGGTCTCAAAGCATCTTAACCTTGCTGAGTCTGATTCTTGAGCCTTTAGGACTCACAGACTCACACTGAGGATTGGACAAATTAAGCCCTGCCCAGTGGGTAGCACATCACAGATGCTCAGCAAATGTCAGTCCCCTCTCCCTTCTACTGGGCTTTCCGGTGGCACCCAGCATGCCAGTGTACTTATCCAAATGCCACGACACAGGTCGGGTGGTGTCATCTCCATTTCCCAGATAAGAAGAACCAGGCTCAGAGAGGTGACACAATCTGTACTGGTCCCATGAAGCCAAAAGAAAGGACAACTTCTAAAATCTAACTGGCCAGTCTCCTACCTCTTTGGCATCCATTGAGGGCCTGTGGTCAGCAGCGACCTTCACGTTGGAAGACCCCTCCTACTTCTAGCTCGCAGGGCCCACACTCACAGCCATCTCATGCTCTGGTGGCAGATCTGACTCAGGAAAAGTACCACAGTTGGGGATAGCTCACTCTATTAAACAGCTTGTTCCTTCTTACCCCCTCCCATCCACTTGTCCTCTTGAGCAGATGAGAGAGGGCATGCCCTCAACTGTTTGGGTTGAGAATAGGAGAAGCGATGGGAAGGGAGAAGCTGAAGAGGTGAGCCCTATGTGTGGGGGAGGAGACAGAAGGGCTGGCAAGGGGAAAGATGACATTTTGGCAAAGGAGGAAGATGAGATGGGAGAATTGGAGATTGGAAGTCTTGGCCCCATTTTCCTAGTGGGTATGGGGTAAAAGATAGTGGGACTCATCCTTCTGCTGGAACAGGGATCTGGGCCCCCAGGTAGGCACTGACTGGCTCGGTTCTCCCATCAGATCAAAGCAAGAGGCCCCTCTTCCTTTCTGTCTCCCAAACCTAGCACATATGGACAGGCCTCAAGCCCAGGCTTATCTCAAATCAAACCATTTCAAGATCCTCTCTTTGGAACCATCCATTTTTATGTGATAAAACTACTTGGAAAAGAAAGTGTAATGAGGCTCTCTGGCTCTCCTCATCCCTCCACCTGTCTGTGCTCACACTCCTCCCCCAGCCCGCCCACCTACCCTCCCCCGTCCTGGTTATTTCGGTCCCAGCAGCCTCCTATGCCAGCACCAGGATCCAGAAGGCCCGAGAGCTCTGAGTTCTGGGCCCAGCTCAGCCAGACCTCCAGGAAACCTCCACGGCTGGGTCCTTCCTGGGCCTCTGTATTCCCACCATTAAATGGCACGACAGTTCTACACCTGTGAAGGACCGGACTGCAGCCCCAACAAAGATCGAAATGATGGCTTCCCCCAGAGTGGAGCAGAATTTCTATGAATGTCCAGCCCAGGCCCATCAAGACAACCTCGGGTTCTCAGTGGAAGCAGCTTCACTTTGTCTCTGAATGGTCAGTGGGTAAGGAACCACGCTGTATTCCCTGTGCTGCTGGGGGTTGTTTAAAGACCTGGGGGCAGGCCAGACACTGCTACTCAGTAGTAGTAAGATCCTGGGCAAGCCATTTAATCCCACCTGAGCCTCAATTTCTTCATCTGAGAAATGGAGATCATATCATACACACACATATGTGCATGCCACCATTTCTAAGAGCTAAGTGAGATGGAGTCAAAGGCCAGGGTAGGGATGGGGTGGAAGGCAGTGAGGTAGAGGCAAATTTCAAGGCCAGGTAAAAGTGGTAAGAACTGCCACCAGGAGCCAGGTCCCTCTGGGCCAGGTATCAGAAAGCTCTCCTTGGGGCACACTATATAAAATACAGTCCTCACCAGGGTGCCCCACTGCATGCCTGTTGAAGACCCACATGCCTGGCTCCTACAGGTGTCAGAGCCTCCTGGAGGGTCAGACTCCACACCAGTCCCATGGCTCTGTGGTGTGAAGATGGAGCCATTAAATATGGCTGCATCTCCAGCCAGGGTCCCCCTGCTCTGAGCCATCTGCAGGCTGGAGAACAGCCTGGTGGGTCCAGACATAGTGGGCAGAAGGGTAGGGCTCAGCCTTCTGTTGGGGCTGGCCTGGCACCCTGGTCAACCTTACTGTGGTCGGTTGGCAAGGCCTTTGGAGGGCAAAGTCCTTGGGGGGGGGTGGTGTGTGAGCAAGACTGGAGTCCAGGCAGAGGAAGGTCACAGCATGGGTGACCTCACAGGCTGCCTGGAGGGATGGCCAGCACCCGGCCCCATCTCACACAGAGCAGGGTAGTGTCTGCATCACCACAATTTTATGAATAAATAGTCAGTGGTGACAAGGAGGAGATGATCTATGAGGATGGCTGGGGGGAGGAAGGGCGGTTGCCAGATAACATACAGCGTGCCTAGCTAGTTACTTTGAATTTCAGACACATAATAGTTAATCTTTTTAGTATAAGTGTGTCCCATGTGATATTTAAGACATATACTAAAAAGTTATGCATTGTTTATCTGAAATTACAATTGAACTGGGCATCCCGTCTTTTTATTTGCTACATCTGGCAAACTTGGCGTCGGGGTAGGGGAGTCCGTGTTGGGCCCAACCTGCCAGCCAAGACCCACTCACCAGAGAAGAACTGGCTGATGGAGGTGGGAAGGAGCGTGAGGAAGGCCAGGGGGTGGGCGAAAGAGATGGAAAGGACGGCAGAGATGTAGGCCACGCCGGCCACCATGGAGTAGAGGCAGGCAAGGGAGGTGTAGAGGCAGAACAGGACGAAGTTGCGCATGTTTCTGCTGCCGATGCAGTTGCCGGTGAAGAAACAGTGATGGTCGTGCCTCAGGGTGACTCTGGCGCACACTCGGCAGAAGTGGGTGCTGGGCGGGGGGCATGGAGCCCTCTTGGCCGAGGCCCCCTGGCAGGCGTCCAGGTCATCCGGAGAGTTCTGGATGACCAGGACGTAATTGCCCAGGGCGTTGGTTGAGAGGAACAGGAACAGCGCCCCGTGGAGCAGCGCGGGCGAGAAGAGCGGGGCGGCCGCGGGGTCCTCGCGCATGCTGGGCAGGAAGAGGAAGAGCTGCAGCACGAAGGTCACCAGGGAGATGCACAGGAAGTAGGCGGGGGCCACCACGTTGAGCAGCCTCAGGGCCAGCATCCTGGATTACATTCCTAAGGAGCCCGGGGTGAGAGGAAGACTTACCGCTGTGTCCAGGGGGCGCCCTAGGGCGCTCCTCCAGAGCTGTCTGTCCGTCCGCTCCACTCAAATCCATGCTCTTCGAACCCTGTCCCTTGGATCATCCCTCCTCTCTTCCCTAAGCCCGGACCAAGCAGGCGTGAGACCCCAAGACCGCAAAGACCCCTGCGTGCCAGGCTTTACCTCCCGGTGCCCACTCCCTCGGTTTTTGAGCGACCTAGGCGCCCCGGCGTCCCGGGGTCAGGCACAAGGAGGGCGAGGTCGGGGCTTGTTCGCACTCTGTAGGGAGGAACCGGGCGGGGCTAGGGCTCCGCTCCTTTCTGGCAATGGAAATGAGCCCAGATTTGGGATTTCTCCTTTAGACCCCCTATGAGGAGAAATCGAAGGATTTGGGGTAGGGGCGGAGAGAAATGACCAACTGGAAGTCCCGCTTCCCCTCCCCTTTCTTCTCCTCCTGCCCCCCCCCCCCCCCCCCCCACACAAAACTTCGGCACGGCCCA